>NC_138153.1:16435564-16680564 GCF_964199315.1 Orbicella franksi
AGCACCTACCCAATCCACCTGTCTGTGACTTACCCAATCCATTACTGCCAGAGAAATGCGCATGTTGAAAGTGCGGTCAGCAAAGTGAATTCTCTTTGGACCGTAGATGAGAATGCAGTTGTTGAAAGACTCCACCCAGTAAGTGTCACGGCACTGCAATTATAGAAATGGTTCAGTGTTAAAGTAGCTTTGTGGTGATTTGTCAAAACCTTTCTTGGAAATTATTTGCGTATTGTTCATATTCTTTGGCATAATGAGCTAAAGGCTTACTACCAAACACAGAAGAAATACCAATTCCTGCTAATATACCAGATAGTAGTCCTCAGCAAGCTTGTACACCTTTGATTCTAAAATAAATTTGTGCAGAGTAGCCACTGCTCTTGCATTTGTAATTTTAGTCTTGCTGCACTGGTATCCAGGTTTCTTGCACTTAGACTCGGGATCACATCTACCATGGTTGCCCTACAATTATGAGTGGCTACATTTCAGATTTTTTAACAATTTATTTCAACACTGGGAGTAATTGTTACTCTAAGAAATCCTTGCTTACATTTCTATAATTGATATCAATCAGTATTCTTCACCTTTTCGTACCTGATCATGTAGTGGAGAGTGCCGTACCTGATAGTGATCAACTACTGTGAGCAGTCTCCTCCTCAGGTCACCTAGACTTGTGCAATTCTTCATAGAGAAGTAGAAGTACCGTTTAACTTTGGCCTCTAAAAATATTGGCAAATTCAATAACAGTGATGCATCTCAATATACCTGACTACCCCTGTGGAGTTGTACCTAAATATACTATTTTGTTAACTAGGAAAAAAAGATTGCAGTACTTACGCTTGTCTGATAGCTCCAAATACCACTTTTCACCTTCCCATTTCTGTGCACCACTACTTATTTCTTTCATGGCCTTTGCCACTCCCTTTGTTCCTAAAAAGCAACAAGAAATTAGGTGAAATAAAGTAAGATTATTGATACACTGGAAGACAAGAGAAATTGAAATGCCATGAAACACCATGTATTGTCTTGTTTTCAAATCCACTCAAAATATGTTACTAGTGCCAGTAATAATAAGTACAATCATGATCTTGATGTTGCAATATGACTTGAATTATGAGGTAATTAATTTCTTACCATGCCAAGTGTCAAATGAATTTTGTATGTTCTGCTGTAAAAGCGAGTTTTTTATTTTTGGCACAAAGTTATGTGCCACTTCTATCACATTGAGTCCTGAAAGATGTACCAGTATATGTTAATAAACTACTGTTACATCGAGATGAATACATGTAATCTAGACGTATGACAAATGGTGCGACTGTAAATACCTTTAGCTTGAACAACAGGGATAATTTTTTTAATAGCCTCAAACTCATGTGTTTGGGAGCTCCAAAACTCAGCTTTTGTCACCGTTTGAGCAGCCAGCACATGTTGAGTCCTATAAAATAGTAATGCTTCACTATAAGTGACCACTGGAGACAGGAAGGCCCAGTTACCATAATGTATTAAGACCTGTCTTTGGATTTCAATTTCATATTGCACTGTTATTGCCCATTTAAAACCCAAAATCAATAAACAGGTTATTCACAATACGTTTCTATAATTTGGTATGCTACTAGTTGAGGGCAGTTGGTGAATCAGAACATTGACTCAATTAATATCTGGTGTTCTTTTGTCTTTGATTGAAAACGTGCACAGCAAGTATATTGTAGCATGAAATAATAATGTTACAAAGGGATATCAACTGGTGATCACCACTGGTATGTAATTACTCGTAAGATATCACTGCTACTGTTGAATGGTAGGCATTAGCTGTTGAGTCACGGCGGCAATCAGTTATGACCGTCTAACAGAGAAGAGTACAGTATTAAAAGACCTTTTTAACATGTTCATATGTATAAACTATCAGATGTATGCGCAAGTATCACTCAGAGGGTAGAGCTGTATATTGTGCTAGGTATAAATTTGATTATGCTCAAGGTATCACTGACTTATGGCCCAATGCCCCACTGGGGGCAATAAGGATTAATTATGATGATGATCACTGACTTACAACTCCATTCCTGTCCTTGTATGAATCGGTGTTTTGGACCTCACATATACTGCTTGCTATTGATGCCTCTGCAGTTTGATTCACTGTGTTTATATAACCCATGGTGTCATACACTACAAAAAAAAAGGCACAGGTTTCATTACAGGTACTAACATTTACATTCCAAAAAGAACACCAACAGTAACAAACCATTACCTCCTCACTCAAAAATACGTAATGATGAAGATGAAAACTACAATAATGATAATGATGTAATGTGAACTGAAATACAATGATAACAGTAATAATAATTACACTTTTGGTTATGTACAATTACCAATTTCAGCACTTATATAATAAATACATACAGCTGTAATGAGGGCATGATGGAAATCAGTGTGCTAGTTTGTTATTATAGTTTACAATAATAATTATAAAATGTTTTCCCATCATAGTTAATAGTATTACACAAAGAAACATTGACTATATCGAGAGCTCACCAAAATCAATATACTTGTCTCCAACATTGCCAAGTTTTGCAGCCTCAGCAACGCCTTGGTTCTGGTTTTCAAGCATGCCAGAGCTTGTAAAACCATGAACCAACCTAAAAAAACGATGGACAAGGCATTGTTAACAGTTCTTCCCTAATCCTGTGTAACAGTAAGTGCAGTGTTGTGGTTATGCAAACAAAACACAGAATGTTTACACGTAATGTATATATAAAATAACAAATTCCAAGGAGAGTGCCACTGGTGCATGACAAAAAATACGGATAAACCGATAGTAAATCAGTAGTCATGCCTTGAATCCTTTTGCGACTGTAAATGTAACTACAACAAGTAAGTGCAATAAGCCCTATTCGTTCCCGATTGATAACAGCGAAGTCAAACACAACTCAGATTTGTTGATGTAAGACCTCGTACCCATTCCTGCATTCCGGGGACGTCTGGTGAAACAACTACCCAACTAATTCAAGAAGGAAATAATAAATTACTAAACCGTGAAATGACTGGCTTAAAAGTAAGCTTGCTTGCTACTGAAAGAGCGGCACTGTGATAAAAATATAAATAATTGTCTTACCTGCAATTGGCAGTGTACTTGTTGCCAAGTACGGACGAGCTAGCCCACTTGACTCTGTGCCCGTTCATGCAGCACAATTCTGTCCTCAGTACATGCCCATCCATAGCTGCGGTCCCATCGAAACCGTATTGCAAACCACATGCACATCCTGTGGCAGTTTCCTGTAGCAAAACAGTAAGACTGTCCTGTCCACAGACAAAAAAATTTTCATCCTCACGAGCTGGGGACAAAATCTGTTTACATGGTGGAGCTTCCCCACACAGCCACTGACACTGGAAGTCGGTCTTTTTGGCTTCTCTTTCGGCATAGAGCTCAAAGACAGATTCAGTGGCATTCGCTTGCACTTCAACCGAGTGCATTTCTTTGTAATCTGGGCCGCTTTTCCCCTCATAATGATCCATGAGAGCGATCAGGAAATCGGCATTGGTTCGACCAGATCTAAGATCGGCCATATTGCGTAGCCGAACGAATCTCTCGTTTGTGGCTCTCATCTCTTCTTCTTCACCGAAACCGAACTGAAAATCCAAACTGAATAGCGTTTTGCGAGGTTTTTCCTTTCGTCTCTCGTTGTAGACTCTCTGCTGATCGCACTTAGCTTTCTTTGCACAAGGCTCGCCTGGACCCATCATTCCACGATCGCGAAAATGGTTCTGTTTACTACAAGGAAATCCCTCTAATTTTATTCGAACTTTGTGCCATCGCTAGAACCAATGATAGAGCTCGTTATATTTATTAAAGTATGCACAGACCAATACTATTAGTAAGTCTCAAAAGAACGGGGGAAGAATCAGAACAAAGGAAAACCCGCGGAAAGCTAGTGCTACGGAAGATATTCAAACAAATGGCGCGCGATCGAAATCACCTTGAAGTGTTCAGGTAAACTACACCCAATTTTCTGCATGTAAACCAGGAATAACACAAGAATACACTTAGGTTTGAGGTATGCTTTTATTGTTTATTGATAGAGATTGTATTTTTTAAAGGAAAGAAGCAATTTTGATCCTCGCTTGCCAACGGCCTGATGTTCGCCATGTTGAAAATTTCGTACATTAATTTAATCGAACGGGGGGAGAGGGGGAAACCGGGGGGAGCCCTATTTATACAGAGCCCCCGCGTTTAAGTGACCCATTTTTGCGAATGTGACATTTTTTCCAAAAGTGACCCGTTTTTCCAGGTGTGACCCATTTTTCCAAGTGTGACTCACTTTTCCGAGCTTGACATTTTTTGTGTGTGATCTGTTTTTCCAGCTGTGACCTTTTTTTTCATAAGACAGCCATTTTTTTCTAAGTGTGACCTTTTTTTACAAGTGTGGCCCTTATTTTCAAGTGTGGCACATTTTTCCAAGTATGAACCCCTTTTTTTCAAGTGTGTCCCATTTTTCCAAATTTTCCAACTTTTCTAAATGTGACCCACTTTTCTAAGTGTGATCCATTTCTCTAAGTGTGGCTCATTTTTCCAAGCGCGACTCTTTTTTTTCCAGTGTGACCCATTTTTCCAAGTTTGACCCTTTTATTCCAAGAGTGACCCATTTTTCCAAGTGTGTCCTAATTTCCAGGTGTGTCTCATTTTTACAAGTTTGACCCAGTTTTACCAGTGCGACCTGTTTTTTCCAAATAATTCTCATTTTTCCAAGTTTGATCCTTTTTTCCAAGTGTGTCCCCTTTTTTCAAGTGTGTTACATTTTTAAAAGTTTGACCTATTATTGCAAGTGTGATCCTGTTACCTCAGTGTGACCCATTTTTGCAAGTGTGACCCGTTTTTGCAAGTGTGTCTCATTTTTACAAGTGAGACCATTTTTTCCATAAGAGACCCATTTCCTCATGTCTCACCCATTTTTACAAGTGTGAATCCCTTTTTTCCAAGTGTGACCTTTTTTTCGAAGTGTGACCCTTTTTTCCAATTGTTATCCATTGGTCCAGGCGTGACCCATTTTTCCGAGGGTGACTCTTTTTTCCAAAAGACGCCCGTTTTTCCAGGTGTGACCGCCCATTTTTCCAAGTGTGATCCATTTTTTCAAGTGTGTTACATTTTTAAAAGCTTGACCCATATTGTTACAAGTGTGATCCTTTTATCTAAGTGTGACCCTTTTTTCCAAGTTTGACCCATTTTTCCATGTTTAACCAATTTTTCGAAGTTTGACCCATTTTTCGAAGTGTGACCCATTTTTCAAACTTTGATCCTTATTTCGAAGTGTGTCCCCTGCCCGTTCTTCCACGTGTGATCTATTTTTAAAAGTGTGACCCATTTTTGCCCATTATGCTTCTTTTTTCCAAGTGTGTTCCATTTTTCCAAGTGTGCTCCATTTTTACAAGTGTGACCCTTCTGTACAAAGTGATCCACTTTTACAAGTTTGACCAACTTTTACAAGTGTGACACTTTTTTTAAGTGTGACCCATTTTTCCAAGTTTGACCCATTTTTGCAAGTGTGACCCATTTTTAAGCGATGGCGTATTGTGGCTTATTTGGATAGTGATTTCGTATAGTTTGTCGCGCTTATGTCCGTACGCTTATGTCGCGCACGATTTATCCCCCTGTGGAAGCGAAATGCGCTCTGGGAGTTCCTTTGCTGCTTTCCTTTGCTGTTTATAGGTTCAGCGGAGTTCATTTAATTGTAGCTTTTAAAAGACAATTTAGGGGTGGATTTTCGTTTAAACAGTATCGGATAAATTTGCGTTCACGGTCAAACTCATAATAAGAGCAGATCCTCCATACATACAAGTTTAGATAGACAAGTAAGTCGCACAGGCGATAAGTGAAGGCTTTGCGGCTTTCCTTGGCTGTTTGTAGGATCAGCAGACTGCTTTTAATCGATATGACAAGTATACAGTTAAAACCACAAATTAATTTCCGGTGAGGTAATTAGGGTTGCCAAATATTTTTAAAGATAATAAGGTGTCGATTTCAGAGAGAGTAACATTCCTTTGCGGGTTTCCTTTGCGGCTTTCCTTTGCTGTTTGTAGGATCAGCGGAGTGCTTTTAATTTCAGCTTTTAAACGAAAATTTGGGGGTAGAGTTTTGTTCATACAGTGTCAGATAAACTTGCGCTCAAGGGCAAACTCATGGTAACATATCTTCAATACATACAATTTTAGATAGACAAGCGGGTCGCACACGCGATATGACCAGTCAAGAGAAAATTATTTTCTCTTGGACAAGTATATGGTTAAAGCAACAAATTAATTTCCGGTGAGGTAATTAGCTTCGCCAAATATCTTTAAAGATAATAAGGTGTTGATTTCAGAGACAGGAACTTTTCAGCGGAGTGCTTTTCATGTCGGTTGGTACATTTCGCTGACCCCTAGCACATGGACTAACAAGATGGACCTGGTACATGGACTACTTGAATGAACCACCAATGGACTACCCTAAATGTAAACCCCTTAAAATTTCTAACCCAAAAGTTTAAGAATCAGTTTGTCTGCTCATGTTCCAATCTTCTAGGAACAATTTTTAAACGTCATCGCCTCTGCATGCATTGCGTGCCGTTTATTCTAAGTGTGACCTATTTTTTCAAGTGTGATATTCTTTGTTTCAAGTGTCTTTCTTTCACAAGTTTGATTCATTTCTACAAGTGTGACCCTTTTCTCAAAGTGTGACCCATGTTTCCAAGTCCGACCCATTTTTCGAAGTTTAACCCTTTATCCAGGTGTGTCCCCTTTTCTTCCAAGTGTGAACCTTTCTTCCAAGTCTTTTTGAAGGGTGACCAAATGCAACTTTTCTAAGTTTGACCCTTTTTTCTAAGTGTGACCCATTTTTCTAAGTGTGACTCTTTTTTCAAATGTGACCAATTTTTCCAACTGTGTTCCCGTTTTTCCAGGTGTGGCATATTTTTTCAAGTGTGACTCATTTTTTAAAGTTGACCCATTTTTCCAAGTGTGGTCTATTTTTTCAAGTGTGACTTTTTTAAAATGTGACCCATTTTTCCAAGTGTGACCCATTTTTCCTAGTGTTTGCCATTGTTTCAAGTGTGTCCCATTTTTTGTAAGTGTCACCCACGTTTCCAAGTGCATGTGACCCATTTTTCTAGATGTGACCCATTTTTCCAACTGTTATCATTTTTACAAGTGTGATTAATTTTTCCAAGTGTGACCAATTTTTTATGTTTGGCAATTTTGCTGAAGAGCGTTTCACAAAAAGGTGCGTATCACTTAGTCTGTGAAAGTAGAAGTATTTTGGGCTTTCGCTTGTCTCCGCTGAAAAATATCTCGAGCTTCGATGGCTTGAAATTCTGCATTTTATCGGGATCCAGGTCACCACGATGATCACGATGGATCCACGATGGATCCACGAACCCCCCATTTGTATTAGACAGATCAAAAATATAAACTTCTGCGATGTCAGCTTTGAAAAACGGAAAGGAATTACTTTTGATGAACTCTCGTGATTTATGAAGCCATTCGCTCAACACGGAGAATCAAATTTGGCTCGGATCGAGCGATGGTCCGCGAATTTGATCTACAGAGGCGAACAGAACATGGATTTGCCGCCATGCTCTACTTCGCGTCACCTGGTCTTTGATCGAATTTCGCGCGATGCATATACAGCGAAGCCTCTGGTTGTGATATCAACTATTCAAACTTTTTTAACCAGACCATATATGGTTGGTGATCTGGTTTATCGCATTAAATTATTCTGTCAAATGCTTAACGGCTCATACACCACAAACACCCACAAATTGGTATCCGATTAAAACCAAATGTCCGATTACAACTTTGCAGATTGATCAGTGAAAAATAAAGCAGTTAATGGACCAATCACATTTGAAGAAATTGTAATTATTTTATTAATGACCCAGACGACCATCGAATAGTATCCCATGATGCAATTTTCTACGTACGTGACGCAACATCGAAGTAATCATGGATTTCAGCGTGAAATAACGTGGTTTTCTCTGCGGTCTATTTCTTATTTTTATTGCAGTAAAAGGTAAGAAAAGTGCATTATTTAAATCTTTGACACGATTATAATGATTTGTAAGCGTTTAAGAGGGCAGCCTTATTATAATGTTCTTGTCTCTGATTGTGTTATGTGACTATTCGCATCACTAAGTGTTCATTGACCCGTAACAAGGTCATGAATATTCGCTTTTCTTTGCACAGTATCTTGATGTCTTCGATTTTTGGCCATCACGCCACAAAGTATAGACATAATGATTTTTGGCAAAGAAATACCGAGAAGTACCCACATTTTTGTGACCTTTTAAGCGATCGAAGTGGACTGAAATTTCGTAACATACCGGTGTTGCGTGTGTGAATATTTGCTTCAAGTCTCAGTTCGTTTGGCGCTTTATTACCGAGCTTGGTCATCTTTTAGAGTCAAAATGATTATTTTCGGAGGTTTTTTTGGTTATTAGTCTTTCCGAAACTGCAAAATGCTCAGCAGTGATAACTAGCCTTAATAACGGCGTGTTTAACTTCGTAAATTTCAATAGTTCAATGGAGCCGTCATCTTCGAAGAGATGTTATGTAGCAAACGGCACAACACGGAACAAGCCTGCTAAAAAGCGGACAAGAGATGTCAAAAGAAAAATCAGAAAACCCCTTAACTTCTCTTCGGAGAATGTACCTGTGGCTTATTCGTATCAGCACAGCGCTTCTTACCCCAGCGAATAATTAGTCCGTACGCGTAGGCGAATTCACAACAACCACAGGGACGAGAGCTCTTCTTCGTTCGTTTATGCTTTCCACATGGCTTATATGTATTTCTCGACAAACCAACGAAACAAAAGTAAAACCCTTCACTGTAACGGCAAAATTCTCCTTTGAAACGCATTGAATATAAGCTAACTCGGTACTCTTAAAAGCAGAAGCCACGGAATCCAGACAAGTGGAAAAGAACTATGGCTTCATCGCGAGAGCGTGGAATAAATGATGACGTCACGTAAGTGATAATATAAGCCTAAACGAGATGCATCATGGGATACTATTCGATCGTCGTCTGTTAATGACCCTCAACCTAGGCTAATATCTAAAAGACTGATATATGGCTAAAATAAAATGATAACTTAATATATGATAAATAGTACCCAACATTTAACCAACAAACAAAAGGAATGGCGAGGAGACCTCCAGAAACCACCAAGCTTATGCAAGGGGGTCCTCCCCCTTCTAAGGCATTCCTGCTATAATAGAGTCTGAATATTTAATTGTATAGGAGAAAATCATTGTGTAACCTTTTTTGAAAACCGATCAGAGTATCACACATTATAATATTAGGGAGCTTGAGCAACGACAACGACAACGACGATGACGACGACGACGACGACGACGCCGACGACGCCCAGTCAAAAATGAATATATATTTTACCAACGAGAGTCGCAATTGTCTAGATCTGTTCAGTAGGCCAATGGCTCTTAGAACGTGGTCAGGCTAAATATGCAACGAAAGTGTTCAATTCCAAATGGAAAAACGAAAAATTTGCCGTCGTCGTTCGCGTTCCTCAGACTACGCAGAACTTGGTCATATCACGTTCTTGTTTTATAGAGGACGGCAAAGAAATGTACAAACATTTATAACGCACGTGCACAGCTAATGTTTTTCTCATTAAAACTTTTGTTTGGTGTCGTTGCCGTCGTCGTCGTGGTTTGCTTAAGGTCCCTAGTCTGCTTAAGCAACCTATTGTTTGGTAGACAATTCAAAATTTTTGCTCCTGGATGAAGAACCGTAAAATAATTCATGTTGGGTCTACATTGATGCGTGCGATATTTTGTGGCCCTTCTAGTGTCATGTAGGAGTTTAATTGAGTCTTAGTGGCATATAAAACCTAGAAATGAATAGGGAATTAAACGACGATGATAACTAAACATACATTTTGCAGTATATAATGAGTTAATCAGTTCGAGGCGGCATTGCTTTGAACAGAGCTCAGCTGCGACCGGCACCAAGTGGCGGTCCGTTACTCACGTGCGTCCACTCAATCTTTACCCACGGAGTAAACAACAGCCTTGGGGCATCTGCACTTTGGCAGAGCGCCCTTAAAAACATCTCGGAATCTCTCGTTAAATTTGGCGTAAATCATGGGATTAATTACACCATTTAGGAAGAGCATAAGAATAGCGATAAAACGACCGTGGTGCACTTGAAGTACTTGATAGAACCCAAAAGCTAACGACAACTGCAGGGTTATAATCGGTAACGAACAAACATAGAATGCGACTATTAGAGTTATAAGCATCTTTAAAATGTCGCGATTTCGCTTCTCTCTTCGTAGATGAGCTCTTTGCTTTACGTCTCTGATTATGTCGGCGGGAAATTTTCGACGCCAGAGCTTTACTCCGATGGCGGTGTAAAAAGCCAGCATGGCGACAAGTGTTGTTGCGAAAATTCCCGCCAAAACGGCATACCATGTTTTCAAAACTTGGACATCTGTCAGACTGCAGATTGTGAAGTCTTTATCACTCACCAAATCAGCGTAAAACAACATGGGGAAGGCAAAGAGCGTAGGAATAAGCCATGTAAGGAAAATGATGAAAAAGCACACTCTACGAGTGATGATTTTTTTGACAGGACAATAGACAACAAAAAGCCGATAAGTGGCAATCGCCAAAATGGTTAGATTCCCCGTTACCATGGCAATCAGAGACAGGAATATGTCGATCTTGCATAAAACCACTCCAACATTTCCATGAACAATCCATCGACCACCAAGAACAATATAGTTGTATGAATGCGGTATATTCTGTAGAGCGAAGAGAACATCAGCTACTGACATGTTCGCGATAAATAAGCTGTTGGCAGACCTTACTCTCCGTCTAGGATTCTTCTTCAGGATCACGAGAACCGTAATGTTTTCAATCAGCGACGCGATTAAAACAAATATGCAGACGCAGGCTTTAGTGAGCGCTTCAGTGTTGTCGATGGTGGAAGTCGAATTCTTACCGTTATCCATTCTTTATCCCTTGGGATTTACGTTGACTGCTTTGTTACTGAAACGACTTGACGGTGACGCTTATGAATTAGTTTGAACTCTTTCGTACTGCGTGCGTAGCGCTCCCCCGCGTGCATAAGACTTTATTGGGAGCACCAGCGGCTGTGCAAACATTTATCAACCCTAATGGTGAGCCTTCGCACGATTTTAATTTCTCAATTTAGCAATAAATGAAAAACAACAGAGGAACTAACTGCTTTAATATCGGAAGGGATGTATACTTTAAGTGTCAATCACTTTAAAAACAAAGTTTTGTTCAATTTACAATGTTCATTTGATCACGATCCGGCAGAAAACCTCATCAGGAAGTTCACTGACAGGAAGAGACTCAAAAATGCTCTTGTTTCTTTTCACAAGTTCAAATATCAATACACAATAGCTGTGAGGCTGAATAGAATATAAAAGTGTTCCTCGGCCTCAGGGTTCAAGCTCCGTTCGAGGCCGGTGGCTCATCAGACTGGCACGTATCTCCGGCCTCCATAGCACGAAGCAACTTGGAGTAGAATGGGATGCTAGTCCATTGCAGGGATGTGTGCAATGTTTATTTTTAAACTGTGGATATCAAATATACCTTACAGAATGAAGTGTTAAAAGGAGTGCACCCTGTGGTGGAGGGGTCAGATGGTCTGTGTTCTGAGTATTCTATCATGATTGCGAATGCCATTGGCGATAAAGAATCATTTTTAAATTGTTTGAGCACATTAAAGCTGCTTTCAGACTAACATTTACCTACGCAAAAACGTCGTCTTCCGCAGTACGTGCCTCATTTAAACTAATGAACTTGCTGTATAAACCGCCAATTCGCTTTCAAAAAAAAAAAAAAACTCAACCTCTAACATACTACCTTCTCGCCCTTCATTTTCGCGATAATTCAGAAAAAGCTTCTAAAATAAAATAAATGTTTGGTAAAATTTTTCGCGCGATTTATCTCGCGCTAAGAAATCAGCCACGGTTAATATATATTCGAGTGATTAACAGGAAAAAAAAAAACTTCACCGAAGGAAAGACATTAGGTTAATAGTGATATGTCTAATTACGGTATAGAGACAATTGACAGAAGAAGTCCCGTTGTCTCTATACATGCATGTATATGAGCATGAGTCTTGACTTGTACTAAACAGTTACGAATAATATCTCTTGATCACGACCGGTTGGAGCTGTAGGTCGATAAAAAAGTAATAGTCTTATGGCGCAAAATATTTTGTCAAGCTTCTTCTTGACTTCTAATAACATGGTATTACCCATACAGTAACCTAAAGAGCAATAGTGAAAGAAAAGAGGAAAGTTCGGCAGGCATTAACCTGCGTAGCAAGTGTTCCCGAACGAAGAGTTTTTTCCGCATAGAAGATCTTTTTCCGCATTGTAGCCTTGCGCAAATTGGAGCGAGAGCAAAAACAACCTGTTTTGTCGACTTTTTTGCTCAAATTTACGAGCGGCCACAATGCGAAACAAGCTCTTCGCACAGGAACGCTTGCCACTCAGCCGCTCTCCGAAATGTTTGCAACAGTCGACTCTGAGATCGCTTGCGATCGTCTGCGATTATATGGAAACAACTCTCTTTCGATCGTCTGCGATCTACGATTTGCGATCCGCGATCGTCTGCGATCGTCTGCGATCATATGGAAACCAGCCTTTACTTTCACTTCGTAGTTGTTTAGTTCTATTATACTTCAGAATTACTCAGGCTTCCGTTGACCAGTCGTCTAAATGAAAATTAACAATTCATAGCTCTTAAAAACAAAGAAAAAGCAACAATAGTTTGTGAGGACAGAGGATTTTATTTACTTCCTTAGCACCTAAGTGAAGACTACTTTGCCTTCTGGATTTAAATTTACAAAGTTTAAAACTAAAGCTCAATCGCGATGAAACGCAGCAAGAACAATCTATGTACGCACTTACTGAGTATCCGGACAACCAACTTAGATGATGTCATAAAAATGATTACAAAATGAGTCCTGCCTACTTTACCGGCTTCTGATTGGCTATTGTCATTGTCAGTGTTTGCGTGGTATAAATGTTCTCCGAAGTCTTGCATGAAGGGAGTGGAATCGGTTCTTCTTTCGCGAAAAGGTTATTTGTTGTAATCAGATAGTTTCTTTTTCCGGCAACTATTGAGCTGTACAAGAGAAACAAAATGGCAAAGATCAGTTAAATTACCATTTTCTATTTTCACTGTGGTTTTGTTTGCTGCACTGATGACATGTTTGTTTGATCTGCTCCAATACAAAAAAGGTTTAAACTGAGCATATTCTGGAAACTTCAAGTTTGATATTGGGTAATTGTTATGACTTTTATAATTTCCTGATCCAAATGAAAGGAGGACTAAATTTAAATGAAATGTACAGCAACGTGGAAAGTATACAAAATACATATTTAAATCCAATCAGTCTTCGACCCGATTTTTCATTCAAATTCACTTTTTTTTTTTTTTTTCTTTTTCGATCTCCAGCACGTAGAGAGATTAGAAGCTTGAAAAATGTTGGGCCGCTTGATATTATTATCAGTTGTATTTTGTCAGTCGTCGGCAACTTAAGACACTGAAGTCAACACACAATTTATCATTTCTCAGAATGGGCTGTGAGGTGACAGTAAAATTGAAGTTCGCTTTTGCCACGTGTCAGTTATCTTATCAAACTCCTCCGGATCCTTCGTGGCTTTTCGACGCTAATTTTACGTTTGCAGGTTTTGAGGAAAAATCGAATCAACTTGCTGACGTTACAATATTTATCACTTCTGAGTAATAAGTGCATGTTCTAAAGTCACCATAGTTACAGACGTGTTTCTTCATGCAAGTTGTTATTATGAATATAAATCTTTTTTCTTTCAATTGTGCAACCTTTTTTCTGACTATTTCCCTTTCTCACATGGTTTGTTTGAAACGTCACCGCTGAACTGGGTGATTTACAGTGACAGGTAAATAAGGATACAAACTCTCGGCGAATATCCATGTTATACACGCTGTAAATGACGGGGTTCACAGCTCCGTTGCAAAGCATCAAGAAAGGTGAAAGTATGCTGTAATATGGACCCAGTTTCTCGTGGAAGCTGAAGAGAAGGGAAAGTTGATAAATCCAAAATGGTATAAAGGAAACGTAAAATACAAACACCAGCATTGCCAACATTTTTATCGCCTTGTGCTTTTTGACTCGTCCGTTTCGTTGCACTTCAGACAGTTGAATTCCAGGCGCTTTTCGGAGCCATATCTTAATCCCAATCGCTGAATATGAAGCCAATGTTGTAACAAATCCGCCAGCCAACAGAACCGTTTGAAATATAAACCATCGTCTCACCTTTTCGCAGTTCGGGCAAACAGAGCAGGTGACTCTACCATCGGGACTTTTTTCGAGATAGGCGAAGAAAAACAGTGGAGTGGCATAAACTGCGCTTGCGATCCACGTGGCTGCGATAATGAAATACGCCCGTTTCTTCGAAACCATCGTCTTAAGTGGAAAAAACACCCCAAAGTACTTTTCCACAGCAATGGATAAAATCGTTAGATTCGATGTAAGAATTAAAACTGCTGAGAGAAACACGTCAAACTTGCAAAGGAAAGTACCAAAACGACCTTTGATAAGCCATTCACCGCCTAATAACATATGCACACATATCATGGGAATCGTCTCGGCGGCAAAGAGAAGATCGGCTGCGGACAAGTTTACTATGAAGAGATAGTGTACTTTTCTTCGTAATGCCCCTCCAATCCTTTTAACAGCTCTGATGACGACTATGTTACCGACCAACGAGAGAAGAATCGCCAAATAGTACGCAAACACCAGGAAAATCACCCACACGGTAATATTCTTTCTTTGTGTTAGTGATTCATGTGAACCTTTTGACGAATCTGAGGTGGAATTCATGGTGGAGTTGGCACTGAGTTTCGTTGCACTCTCGATATTCATTTTGCTATCAAGTGTCTTTCGAACGAAGAAAGTCGATTCAGTTCAGCTGTTTGCTTGAAGCAGCTGTCAGACAAACTACACAAAATGGGCACATCCACATTAAGGGAACAAATAAGAAAGCCATTCAAATTAATCTTGGCCAGAGAATGATTAGCTATCATTTTTTAAGTCTCTTGATTTTGAATGGGAGGCGGCGGGAGGTATCTAAAACAAGAGAAGACATTAACTAGGCTGGGGCCGTGTTTGGCATACCTCCAATGACGTATCTTGCCAAAATAAACTTTGTTTACCAGCAGAATTTAGAAGAAAAAATAAATAAATAAAAAAAGACAATTTCCTTTTTAAGTCAGGGTCACCATCGTAACATAAACACAAGTATAAATCTCAAGCAAAATGCCCAGTACCCAACTGAGTGTGCACCTGGGTGAAATCGAAGTACAATGAATTACAAAAAGAGGAGCCTTTATTCATGGCCGCTTCTTTACTTCCCGTGTTATTTCAACGAGAACCTTAAGCTTCACCTTATCGCGACATTCTTTAATAGTGTTGCGATCCCAAAAAAACCCTAAAATTTGATATTGAGCTGCCATCATGCAATGTTGATCATAATTGTTTTAGGACTCCACTTGCTTGAGCATGTTGGTTTGTGCTTGCACTTACGCCCTTATGTTTATACTAACAATTATCGGTTGTAAAGAAAAAAAGACGTACCACTCGAAGCTAACGGAACTGCAGCCACTAGAAATGTTTTATTATTTTTTTTATTATTATTATTGACAACAAGACAATATAGTATAATTAAGACCACAGGACTATACTACAATGCTTCGCGCTACTTTACTAGAAGTGTCAAACAATTAGTTCCCCATATAATACATTATGGAAATCGTCGAAAAGGAAGGGAAAGGCTGTCGATGACATCTTCAAGGCAGACGGAAATAAGCGATAACTGTCAGGAAAAAGAGAAGTTATTATGCGCATTTAAATTATCTAACAAAGAGGTTCAAAATTTTTTTTTTTGTTAGCGCTGCGCTTTTTGTTCTAGACTGTGTTTATAGAAGAAGTACTGATCTAAATCTTGCAGTAAGATTAAAATCACGATTTACATGATAAACTCTTCCTACATACATAATATCATATCTACGACCACAAATTCGATGTTAAAAACAACGCCCACGATTATGCCGACTGAGCAATCAACTGTGAACTGGTCATATTGTGAGTTCGTAATATAGGGTCTAACATACCCATACTGTAAATGATGCGATGTCTTGCCAGTTGTTTTACATGTAAATCAATAACAAAAAAGAATCTGAATAAAAACCGAGCTCAAATGGATGTAATTTTAGCCGTCATCTTTGTCCTTGTCAATGGAGTAAATGTTATACGCTCTTTGCATTTATACCGTTTGAGCGCTACTGGACAAATGACCACTGTCTTAAGCTATTATAAAGTACAATGAATTTGGCTCTCACTTGCAGTTAGGGAACAACGCGAATCATTATTAGTTTCAATGGTTCTGGTTGGTTACGGCACTCATAGATGCAAAGGTCGTTTTACTTCATGCAGACCTTTCTCTGATTTTTCCATTTAAAGCTGAGTCGAAGACCTTCCAGAATTTCCGCTGTCTGCGCTTCTCCTACTTGTGCCTGCATGTCTGTCAACAGTGTAAACAACACTTCTGGAGAATTTGCAGCACTTTGGCAGAGCCGCCTTCACACCATCGCGAAAGCTCCCGTTAAAAGTGACGTAAATTATCGGATTAACTGCGCCATTCAAGAAGAACAACAGAAGGGCAATAAAACGAATCTGGTTTATTTTCAATAGCTCATAGAATCCGAGAGTGTAGGACAACTGTAGAATGAAAATCGGTAACGAGCACACATGAAACACAATTATTAGCGTGATGAGCATCTTGAAAATGTCTCGATTTCGCCTTTCTCTCCGTCTGTTACCTCGTTGGCTAGCGTTGCCAGGTAATTTTCGGCGCCCAAGTTTCACTCCAATGGCAGTGTACAAAGTCAGCATTGTGATGAGTGTCGTTGCTAAAATTCCCGCCAAAACCGTATACCACGTTTTCAAAACTTCTACGTTCGTGAGGCTGCAGATTATGAAGTCTTCGCCTTTGCTCTTCAAATCAGCATAGTGCAGCATGGGAGAGGCGAATAAGGTGGAAATGAACCATGTCAGGAAAATAATAGAGAAGCAAACTCTTCGAGTGATTATTTTTCTGAAGGGAACGTACACGGCAAACACTCGATCAACAGCGATGGCCAAGATGGTAAGATTTGTGGTCACCATGGAAATGAGAGAAAAGAAAACGTCGATCTTGCAGAAAACCATTCCAATGTTTCCCAGAAGAATCCATCGGCCCTTTAGGATATAATTGTTATATGCATGTGGTATATTCTGCGCGGCAAAGAGGACGTCGGCTGCTGACATGTTTGCGATAAAAAAGCTATTAGCAGTTCTCATTCGATTTCCACAGTTCTGTTTCAGTATCACAAGAACCGCAATGTTTTCAATTAAGGACAAAACGAGAACGAACATACAAATCGAGGTTTTTGTGATTATCAGTTCAAAACTCTCTCCCTTGGAACCAGTGATCGAAGAGTTAGTGGCATTGTCCATTTTTACGACCGAAACTTTAAATGAAGTTCAATTTCCTTTTTGCTCAGATCTGTATTTTGAATATTGTGGCTCAGTAAGTTCGTGAAAATTTAAGGAGCTCCGCATTCAAAGGTGTTGGCCGAATTTCTGGCTGCATTTTCTCAAAGAAAAAACTATAAAAACTTCAAATGTAGTAGACATCAATCAAATGCTCTAAATGAAAGTTCCTAAATAAATAATAATTTACCCAAAATGTGAGCTTTTTCATTAATTCTTACTTGATTGGTTCTAATATAACACAAAAACACTTTGAAGGGCAGCCATAACATTTCCAAGTGAGAACATTCGTAAATAATTTATTTTAATTTTGGGAAAGGGAGGAATACAGTTAAAATTTCTTAAGTCTTTCGACAGAGAGGATATAAAAGTTATTTTTACAACCAGTTGTAAGATAAACACCACGCAGTGGTCAATTGGTCCGTTGTATATATTAAAAATATATTTTGACAATGTATTATTTCAGCTGTTTTGGGACAGACTTAAAATGTTCTTGCATAACAAAGAACACATTAGTTTAATTAAAATGCTAAAATGTTCGCGACTGTGTGCTAAATATTAACAAACGGACTGTCGGTGGAATATTGGAAACAAAAATCATTCCAGCTTTTTTGGCCAAAGTTCAAACTGAAACAGTTAACATTATCCCACCTTTTTTTGTCTCTTCTTGGCTGTATTTTCCAGGACAAGATAAGTAATATTATTTGAGCTTTGGCTACTGTGCGATTTCAAAATAAAGTCCTTGCGTATAGAATATTTTGCTGAGAAGGCGAAGCAAAATGAATTATTAACGAAAAGATTAGACAAACAGTTAAGCGGAAAAAATTTTAATTAGTGTCTGTCAAAAGCCCATTACATGTATGTTTCTTTTGATTAAAACAAAAAGGAACGATTTATCAACACGTTTTAAATTCTAGTTCAAGGTCTAATGCTTACGTAAACGTTATTTTCCTTTCGCTTGTAATGTGTTTTTTTCCTATCATCCTATCCTAGACTATAATTTAATTATTTTTTTGCTATAGCTGTATGAGTGAGTAACGGTGAGTTTTGGAATTAAAAAAAATTAATTTAGCGAACACATATTTTAAAGCCCCATTAATTTATAGCGAAACAGTTCTGTTTATTTCGTTTGTAAAGTATTATTTAAACAAAGCTCGACAACAGCTTTAAAAGGTTAGTGTTTAAATTGACAATTTGGCACTTAAAACCAATGGGGCGAATTATTTATTTAGTGTTCAACTGATAATATATTTTTAATGATAGTTCTGCCCCGGTTTTCGTCATCTACGTGCTTGTAAATGTATTAAAAACACCAGAGGATCTCAAAGAACAAGTAATTTTTTTACGAGTTAAGAAGATTAGGAGATGACGGAGACGTCTCGTAAATACTAGATTCGAAAGGCCGATGGGGCCGAATATTGCTAATTGAAAATGTTTTTTGTTCACTAAAACATTAAATTCAAACAACATGAAATTTTATCAGTATTACCAGATTTGAAATAGCAACAAGGGTATGCCTTGTTTTGATTAGAACTACAAAAATGTTCCCACGTACAAACGTTTAACATTTGAATTGCCATGCAGTAAGTGAAAACAATGGGGAGTCACCGTGCTTGTTTTCGAGATAACGCTCATTGAAGACCGTGTGCGATTTTAGAAGCTTTCATTATTTTAAGACGAGTTAGCCTACAAACTATCAGCAATAACAGAAGCAGCATTAATGACATTTACATCAGGTAAACGTACTCAGTTCAACACAACTAAGTCTATTAAGTAAACGTTTGCAACTGATGTCGTTCCTTGAGGTAAAATAGGCCTTGAATTAAAAAACATACATTGCAAGCAGTGTTGCCCCTCCATATTTGAAGAAAACTTCAGTCCCACGAGGGCAGAAAAGACGAAATATTTATTATTTCTCACGTACAGATTTTTTTCTCTGTCTGTTTGTAATTAAAATGGAGAAAATCAGTAAAGGAAATGATCTATGAAAAGAAATTAGGGGGTCTTCGACCATCTAAGAGTAATTGCGGATGAAATTAGCGCAACCGGCACCAAGCCTTATAAAAAATATATAAATACAAACAAGTCTGTAGACTTGCTTGTATTTCGTGACGTGGCCCGTCGCTGTAACATGAATAATGTGCGCGGTAAGGATGCGCAGAAACAATGGGCGCGACCGTCAGTAATTGTTGCACTTGTGTGGCACGACATTTTTTTTCAATGCAGGTAACATATATTACCACTGCACAACTTTTAGGCCCTGTCGCAAAAACAGATTTTATTTACAACCAAGAGAGGGAGAAAGTAACTTACAGGCCTTTTTCCTGAGGTAAGCCTTCTAAAGCTAAGTTATCATTGGATCAGTCCCGGCTTTAGAAATTTCAGAAGGGTCTAGAAGTAGCCGATCCTTTGAGCTAACTTTTAAAAACGTTTTCTACAGCTAAACGATCCTGAATGGTTTTCCTCGTGTAACTATCGATGAGTGAAGAAACTACAAAGTGTTTTTTCTCAAGACAAATACATTATTTTGGAAGAGACTTTAAGATAAGCACATTGCAAGAGTGTATTGGTGCACCGTCTAGTTTAGGGACCTCATGATCTCGCCAAACACTACGGCAACGAAAAACCCAAGATTGCAAAGAAATATAGATTCCAACGATCTCTCATTTACTTTTTAAAACACATGTACATGAGGTTCCCCTTTAGAAGAGCAGAATTGAAGAAAAAAAGGTTAAGATATCTTTTGGTAGACGAGAAAACAAACATGAATAATAAAAGTATAAAACTTTTTACGAGTAAATGTGATTCATTCACTGTAGATGAAGCATTGTACGAGAAAAAAATCCTACATTTTCTATGAAAAGTTAACTCATAAAATGATTGAAATTTAATTTATAATTCTTCGAACTCCGCTCGTTAGTCTGCCCACCGGTAGCCCGCGAGCGTTGTGGCAGGAGCAGCAGACTCACGGCTTTCCTCATCGATCGACCTTGCTCCAGCCTCAACGCATGACAGCCTGTTCGCAAGCTAGCCCACCGGAAATGTATTTACTGAATAGCAGATGGTGTTTCATGTACTCTAAGAAAATATTGCACGCTTGATGTCTAGAAAAACTGCTATTGGACGTATGAGCGGGACGCGAGTTCTTTCAGCAGTTTTTTCTAGACCTCAAAAGTGCATTACTTTCTTATAAAACATAGAAACACCATCTTCTATTTGGTTTAGAATATAACACGAAAAAGTGAAATTATTTACATTTGAGAAGGGACAATTCAAGAGCCAGTCGTGCATCTCTATATATAGAAAAGCACGCTCAGTTCCAATAGCGGGTATACAGCAGCTATATTTAACACGAAGCACGTGCTCTACGTCAAAGCATGCGCGCAGAACAGACTAGTCTCAGGCCACGTAGCAAACCGGAACCTCTGATGCTTTTGACGAGGGATCCACAACGGTAAGTATAGCAGGCCCGTCACAGGCGTACGTTAAAAAAATGAAAAATCGACCCTCTAGAGATTGCAGTTAAGTTATATGCAACTGTGCGACAAATGTACTGATACTGATATTTGTCCCATCATTAAATAACGATGTATGATCCATATAGACCAGAATCACTTATGGACAGTCCCATAACGCCACCAACCTCCACACTCCTAATTTATCCTTCCTGTGTAGACCTCTCCCTGATCCTGAAAGCAGTAACCATTGTAACATCAACATTACAGCGTTCGAGAGGAGGTTACAGAAACGCTGGGAGAGGAAGGTCTGAGAAGGGGATAGGACTATCCTAATCCATCATGCACGAGATCCTAGGATTTGCCCTAACAATACCCTGTTACCCAATTACACACCTGGGTGGAGGGAGACAATTAAATTTAACGAGGCTTGTCGATTAGTTAACAAAACGTGCAAAGATTCCAACCCAGAATCCCCTACAGGCGGTCTATCCCACTAACTAACTAATAGGCCATTTCCGTGCTGCATTTTGTCTTTGTGTCAAAACAAGTCTTTGAGCGAAACCATTCATATGAATATGAGTTCCCCCTACCGGTTCATTTTTATGCAAATCAAACTCATTTTCATATGAAAGGTTTTCCACGAAGACTCGTTTTGAAATAGAGGTACAAGGTAACTCGGAAATGGCCTATTAGTTGTTGCACAGGAAGTAAATAATGTGGAAACAGTGGAATCGGTGATGTGTTTGTTTTGAAATTACTACAACGTGCTTGAGAAAACGGATTATTAAAGAAAAGGTTTCGTCATGAATTCTGCCGGTTTTTTCTTACCTTATTGATATGAATCGAACTACGAGATCCATTACTTCAAAAAAATTGTCACCTTTTTGTATTTTTAGTGCAGTTGAAACTTAGAAGTCAGTCATGTCGTTTTAAATCTCACCGCATTTCTTTGCTTGATAGAAACCCTACTTAAAATAATTTAACTTATTTGCAGTTCATTGAAGGAATTTGGGCCAAATGCCCGTCGTTTTATATTTACCTCCGTAAGAAACTGTTCCATCATTTTTCAAGTTAACAAAGTGACTTTCTGGAAGAGCTGATTTAAGGTTCCTTGGAACTGAGACAGCACGCACAAAATCTTTTGAAGATGACTCCTGTTGCCATTCCTCGGGCGTTATGCAACTCCAAATAATGCCATCCGCACTGACCACGTGACATCGGTCATTTCTTGTCACGGCAAAAATCCTTTTGTGCAAACCGCTTACAATCATTCCAGAAATCATCTTTACTCGCGAATCTATTCCTAAGGGAAAATGTAAAGTTTAAAATTTTGACATTATTGTTAGTACTTATACGCACCCGCTTTGAATTTGCTAAAGTAATCTGAAGATTAAATGGTAGAAACCTGCCTTAGCTTTGGTAAGTGGCAGGGGACAAATGTGTAAAAATGAAGACGTTCCTCCTATTTTTTTTCCCTTTTTTTTTCCTTTGGTCATTCTTCCCAAAAAAATCCTAGAAGACTTACAACTTCAGGCCCCCGCGAAAAGCAGATGCATATATGATGTACATTCCGGCTATTTTAAAAATCGGTAACCTTCTTTAAGTGTCTATTTTGTTTAAATGTAAAGTTAGACTACCAGAGCTACTTGAATGGGACTATTTATTGTTCTTTATTGACGTTTTGATTGGAAAGGACATCCGTTCAATGGCCCACACTCATTCAAAAGAACATATCATTTTTTACTTTAGATCAACGTAAAAGCCACTGAGACCCTCTAACTACCGTAAAAAGGTTCAAATTAATTGTAGTTCATTAAATTATAAAGCTATATAGATTACAAACCAGTCCACTGAGCACCATCAAATGACACATGGCACGAGGAAACAGAATCACTAGAAACAAACAAGAATGAGCGCAGTAAAAACTTTAGCGGCTATACGATACTAAGTTTAAACTGGCAGAAACAAGCATCGATCACATTTGGGTATTAGAAGAGGGAATAGTTTTTCTTATTTTGTTTACCCAGAACTCTTTACACAATGGCCTTACAATAATATCCTTAATTTTGCAGAGCCATTCCATCAGATATTTTAATAAGTTCACCTTTTCTTCTCTTTACAAAAGTATACTTCACCAGACAGTGGGTTCATCAGAAATCCTCTGGAAACATCTGCCAGGAAATAATCAGAAGTACATAAGATTACCTGAAATTGCATAACGCTACCTGAGGCCTATTTCTCAGTGTCCTTTCACCACGTGCATTGCTGAGAAGGAGAAGGATGAGTCTTCGAGGAAGACGTTTAGAATTTACAGTTAGGAAAGCTACATTGATTTTGCGGCAAACCTTTTCTTTTCTTTTAAACTAAGTTAAAGGATATGAGTGACTTGATCTCAAACTCGATGTTTGGACATCTAATCTTAATTACCACAGATTTTAAAGATTTTTCTCCTTTTTCTCCTAAGTTTTAGTTCCGATTGAGAAGAAAAATCAAACACTCAAGACAGTGTTTGACCACATTTCCAAACCCCTCGACGCTCGTCAAAAATACTTCGCTACGCGTCGTATTTTCAACGCTCTTCTCGGTGTTTGGAAATGTGGTCAAACACAGTCTTTCGTGTTTGATATATTACATCTGAACAATCATAAGTAATAACTGCGATGGAGGTTATGGAAACCATGTCTACAGATTTTGTACCTTCTCTCACTGTGAAGTTGACTGTGACCGATTCAACTGAGCCCACGAAAATCTTAGTTGCACCATTTGCCATGCGCTGTTCATACATGAGGAAAGTCGGTATGGTCAGGAAGTGTCTACCAACGGACAGTGTGCTTTTGTGATCAATTTGAACCGTAATATTGATTTCCACGGATGCCCCAAGTTGAATTTGCTCAATCTGACCAAAGATAAGCAAAATTAAAACTGCTGTGGATCATTGTGTCAACAAGGTCCTTACAACTGATGGGATAAACTACCCTGTCAATGGTGAAATGGCCGAAGCTTAAAAAACTAAATAAAATTTCTTCTCCCTTTAGTTGGCCACCCCAAAAAAATGTTTTGCATCTGACTATTGAAAACTGGTCTAGGGGGCTACGAACGTTTGTATGGAGTTACGAACTTTTGTCTGTGGCTACGAACTTTGGTCTGGGGGTACGAACTTTTGTCTGTGGGTACAAACTTTGTCTGTGGGGACAAACCTTTGTCTGGGGGTACGAACTTTTAAATAGAGAAACGTTTGTATGAGACGTTTGCATTTTTAAAACTGGAATACTTTTTAATGCAATCACGCTAAAGCTTAGTAACTAAAGCCAATGATTTAAATCTGTTTTTCTTTATTGATCAGTTTTGTTCCCAGCTCCTCTCTTATTTCTCAGTCTACCTCAAAATTATGTTCCCCAGGGTAGGGAGTAGTGACATTTGTCCGAGGCTCGTGGCTCAGATAGCGTGCATAGTTGGGTAAGATCCAAACCAACTTTATATTGAACGCCTTGTCACCTGAGAAGAGGTCGTGTGTGAGGAGGGCTATAAAGACAACTGAATCACTGTTAAAGAAAAAAAGAATTAGCTTTATCCAACGGCACAATCCAAACAAGAGAATATATTACTTCTTCTTTACCGTAGCCAAAATTTGAATTAGCCAATCAGGCGTCGCGTCATGTCAGATGTCCTGCGATATCAAGTCACTGATGTTTGGGTACGGTTAATATCTAACTGTACCTTTCTGGTACGCTTCGGTGGAGTTTCAGGCTCGTTTGTTCTGATCATAGGTATTTTGGTTTGATTGCGTCTCGCCAAAATACGAACCAGGGCTTGGCCGAGTTCGCCCGAGATGGCACCGAAGACTACCAGAAAGGTACGATAAGTATTTTATTGTGAGCGTTGGCCCTATTCTCGGTTCTGTTAAAGTTATCTGCTCTTTCAAAAAGACGGTGGTGTGCTCTGTAGCAAGTCACCTTCAAACGAACTCTAAATGAAATATGGTGTTCAGTTTCTGACACAGCAGTTTCTTAGGCAGGTTTATTAACTTGAGGAGAGTTTTTATCGCTCGCCGGATACTAATGTAAATACACTAAAAGAAAAGAAAATTTCCATGTGACGTGTTGTGTCTAGATTATCACTCACTTTTGAAGCAGCTTGTCGGCGTCTTGTGCTAAAATGGTCTGGTTTATGATTGGTCTTCTTTCTGAAAAGAAAACAGGACCTCGTTTTATGTTCTAACGTAAATTTTCTGGGCTGATTATCCAGCATACTTGAATAAAGTGTAAAAATCATTATAATTATAAAGATCGTGAAAGGAAAGTTAAAGCCGCTAATAGGTGAAAGGAATGTAAATGGTTAGGGAAAAACTGAATTAATGTTCTGATCAATATGCACTTGCAAGAACAGCCATGCACAATGTCTGAAGTTTAGAGCCAGGGACAATAACAAACGATAACAGCAAACACTGGACGATGCACAGAGGCAGCTGCAGATGATGAACGACCAAGAGATCGGCCTAGGACAGAAGATCATAGAGGTGAATTGTGTTCTACTTGGCACTTGGCACCTGGTGTGAGTGAGTAAAGGTTTCAATTGCCTCCAGCAGTTTGAAGTTCGTCAAAAAAATACTCTGCTACGCGTCGTATTTTCAACTCTCTTCTCGTTGTTTTGGAAATGTGGTCAAGCATGGTCTTTCGTGTTTGATAATTGCATAAAGCAAAAACGGACGCTTGGTTGGCCATACAGCAGCACTTTATTCCAGATCCAATGCGAGAAATATGTCTTTTCCCCCTGAATGAAAATGAGTGTAGACTCTTTTTACCAGGCCGGCCAGTCCAAGAGGTTTTTTTTTGTAGCCAGCCCTTGAAGAGAGGTACTGTACGAGAACTGTTTCTTGACTGACACCATAACACGATACATGACAACAATTAAATTAAAAGCAACAACGAAACAGAAAAACACGACGACAAGGCTCGAACACTGGAGCTTACTGGACGCATTAGCCATTAGGTCACGGCTCTTCTCAATTTCTTCTCCGAATGTGTTTAGGAGAGCTATCTTCAATTAAAAATACTGCATGCCATAAAAGCTTATTTACAAAATCAACATTACGCATTATCAACACAGATTCTCAACGGTACCTTACCTCTAACCAGGACTTCAACTTCGTATGTATCACTTCCAGCAATGTTAGATGCGTTGCACTGATAAAACCCTGTGTCAGACTCGTTGAGAGAGGAAAACTGAAGACTTGTATTTTCATGAACCAAACTACCGTCTTTGTACCAGCGGATAACCGGTTGAGGATAGCCGCGCGCAGAACACTGAAGAGTGAGAGAATCGCCGGAGAAAACAACTGGAAGACTGGAGCTGTTTATTATAGAGGGTGGTTCTGAGAAAATAAGGTTAAGAAAATATGAAAATAACTCTGTAGAGTTAAACAAAAAAGAGCTACCATCTGATAAAAGATCGAATTGTTAAAAGTACGTTTTAATTGGTTGCTAAGCCATATTATCTTAATCGTGATCTGAGTGCCTTAGACGCCATTATGTCATATAGGTCACACGCATAATACGTCATACGTAACCAATCATACACCGGAAATTTTTTTCAATAGATCACGCGAAAAATAGGCCCACGCCTTGGAGACGTGTTGTCAGGATAAATCTGTTGAAAACGTGTGTAAGCGAAGTGCTTTCTTAAAAGGGCGTACGCGTTGAAATTCCGGTTTGGTAAACTTGTTAACTTGGGAAATCCCAATTTGCTATGAACCCGGTTTTAGCTTTGATTACTTTCATGGATTAAAATTGTGAATTGCCTGGATTATCCTTATTTCCTCCCAAAATATCTGTGGTATGTCTCCGTCACGTTCTATATGTCTCAATCGTAGCATGTAATATGTCAAAATCCATGGCTACGCAGCCATTTATTGCAAAATTTTCACCTTACAAAACAAGCTGTGGCAATCATCAATGAGGTGTTTTCAGACTTGATGGAACGTTGCGTAACAATTGTTTGACGCCGATATCGCGTGCACAGTGTACAGATATCTTAAGTGAGCTAACCTTGAACCAAGACTGTACCAACAAGGAGTCCACTGCTTGAAACGAAGTTTGAGTTACAACTAAAGTCGAACACCTGCTGCATCTTAAAACACAATAACTTATTGTTTATATAAAGTAGCGATATACAGCAGGGTACCATACGATACCAGGCCCTCACCACGGTGGTGGTGACTCTCGTTTACTATTAGCATTCTAGAGCGTTTTAAGAGAACGTTGAATACACTGCAAATAATGTAGCGAGGACGCAAAGCTATTGAAGCGGCGCGCAAACTCGTCATCTTCAAGGTTCTCTAATGCGGACGAGGCCTAAAAATACACTACAAAAAAAAAAAGACCCAACCAACAATCAAACAAACAAACAAAAAATATATTATCTATTAAATCACATTCTTTTCCCAATTTTTCTTTATATTTTATTCATTTTTTTTCTAACTTTCTATTTTTCTATAAGTAATAGTAATTGGACCGAGTGGAGTACAATTCAGGGAGCAATCGCGCGAAGCGCGAGGCCGATTTGAAATACGAGCACGGTTACTCCCTGAATTGTACGACACGAGGTCCAATTACTAATTAATCATATCTATAACAAATTTCGGAATAAAAAATGTCTTTTGAGAACTTGTATGTATTTAACGAAGACGTCTGTAGCGCTTTTCATGAGCTTTGAAAACTGTAGAAAACATTGCGAAGGAAGCCCAAGGAAGCTGATGAAGCCGTGATCGCGCGCCGATTACGTGACAAATAGGCGCGCGGAGAACCAATCACGATCGAGAATTTTGTTATAGATACGATTATAGTAATAAAAGTAATAATAATAATAAATCATTTGTAACTATTGATAGACTGCCCCGCCTAGACTAGCATAGCTATCCGCGGGCCAGTCCAACTGTAAAATGTAGATTTTATTAAGAAATATCCAATACAAAAAGGTATATTTAATTACAGTAATGCTCCTCTTTCAGAGGTTTGCAGAGGTGTAGCAGCTCTCGAAAGCTTGTAATTCTTTTGCTTGGTAGCAGCTGTTATTGTTTTGGGGCTAGAGGCATTGTTTCTGTTGTTTGTTCTATTGTCGTCTCAAAGGGTATCAAGCCATTCATTCCGGAGGCCTTACGAGAGCAACTACTAGACCCCTAGGTTGAGAAGAGTACGGAAGGTAGAATTACTCTTGTACATTGTATATATGTATAGACCTTTTTCCAGAACCAACAGTTTTGAATGTTTGTTATCCCTTCGATTTGATTGGTTCATAGATCAGTACCTTAATACCATAGGAGCCCGCTGTATTGGGAGCGGTGTATACGTGAGTGAAGTGATGTTCCTTACAGTCTAGCTGCGACTTTCCTATGCTCGCAAGGCATCGGCTTGTGCCGAACAGGTTCAAGTAAACTTGTCGAAAACAAGAGGGACAACTGGTCGATGCAAGGCAGTATTTGTAGTAACCTACTCAATAGAGAAAAAAGCATATTGATTCATTTTTTAATTGAAGATGGCCTCGTCCAGTCACTCAGCAGATCAACCTCGCATTCGTGCTTGCCTCGTTTCCATTCACACCCGTTTGTCCTCGCCCACAAAAACCGAGAGCCTGGAACAAGCTAAACTGAAGATTACGACCAAGATTAGCATTAAGCGTTAAGCGGATTTAGATTTATTGCTTATTTAAAGTAACCAGTATATGTTTGCTTCCAATCCAATGATTTTTCGATCATAAAATGTTGTAATCAGCCTTGCGCAATTCAGACTTTAATTGAAAGAGGAAGCAGGCATTCTGACAATCATTGGACGCTGTGTGTTTTTGCGTCAAGGGTTTTTATTTTCATTAGAAACTACTATAAATTGAATCAAGAACTCGTTGCTCAGGTTCAAAAACTCATCCTAATTGTCGTGAGAAAAATTTGGACGAAAGCAAAAGACCACACAGTGACTGTACCTTTTACTGTAACGACCTCTCCACGTTGAATGCGAAAATTGGTTGTTCCAGTTAACTTGTATTCTCTTCCCGACACCACTGTGAAGGAAGGAAAATTGAGTTAAAATTGGAAGACGTAGAGCTAAGATTATACGGTAGAGGGAAATTATTTGTGAGAGAAGTTGTGATGGACAAAGTCGGATTTAGAGCCTTACATCTTATTCAACAACAAACTTGAATCACAAAAAGCAAGGAGAAATAATACAGTAATCAGTAAAGTATCCACGTAACTCATTCCGAAAAATGATTAAGATCTGTTTCCGGGATTTTTGAGAGAATAAGCAAGAGAAATTGTTTAAATTCCCACGCGTGTTGTCGCAAAGTCAGAGGTATTTATGGCTTAGACAAGGACTGATATTCAGAATGGTTCTATATTTAATAATAAGATAATAAGCACGAGATTTCCTGCCATATATTTTGACGTCTTTGGTGATCTATTTCTCCGATTCTTATTGGTTTAAATTGAACACATGATGCGATAATGTTCATCGGCGGAGAGACACTAGAGAGATTAAGCATGGCGTTACGTCGAACGGCAAACGGCAAAAATGAAACTTTTGCCGTCTGTCTTCAGCTGTCTATACAGTAGAGTGAAAATATTTTTATTTCCGGTGAATAGTAGGACACATTTTTCTTTTTTTGTGTGATTTAGTTAAGGATTAGAATAAAAGAACACAAATTCGGGGGGTAATCTTTGCCGTTTGCCGTCTGCCGTAAACGTCGTGCTTAAACTCTCTACTATCTGCCCATAGTGCCCGTCAGAAGGAAATACCCGGGTGGACAATACTGAGTCGTCCATGAAAGTATATGTTTCTGTAGACAAGCGGGCTTATAGAAAAAAAAATTGACAGACGAAGTTTGCACTGTTTTCTTTTTCAAATCATTTACATTTGGCTGTCACGCCTTTCATCTACAAAAGTTGAAAATAATTCAATACGATTTTTGAACCGGCACGCAGAGGAAAATTTTGTGGTGAACAATAAAGAAAATAGAGTGTTTATGTCTCCGAACTATCGGTCTGATAGTTGTCCCTTGGAAACGTGATGTTCTTAAAACTAGAATATTTGCTCGCCTCGACGCTTTGCTTCTCCGGCAAATATTTGTTTTACGAACAGAATAAATAGATAGTGGGTTTCGTGGCCAATAAGAGAACGGTATTCGTGATAAAACGCTCAGTGGTAGATTTATAATTAAAATACAAGCAATCACCTCGCGTTTGATATTCTGTCGCATCTTTCCGGACTGGAATTTAGAGTTTTACTTTGGTCATTCAAGCAGGACGTTTACCCGCGCTTTACGCCGGCCAGCTATTTGTATTTCCTTCGAGTCTTTACATAGAGTATTGGTTCGCCGTATTAGGTTTCGCTGTATGACCCTCATTTGTAATTTTAACCGCTCCAGTAGAGTGCTAATGTTTTGGTTTTTCAGACAGGCAGGGGTTCGTTTGACAGACGTAAGGAGCTCCTTTGGTTGATTTAAACATCCGTACTTATTATTTTTCTTTGTTTAACTTTATCTCTGAGAAGTGAAGGGCACAAAAGGACTTAATGTTTGGCAGAGTACATTGCTGCAAATGAAAGACGCTTGCGTGATTGATTTGATCCCACCCACGAACGCTGTTACACATAGTATAGTTCAGACAGAAACATTAATAGATGAACATTAATTTTGTTGTATTCAAGTTTTAAAGCATCATTATTGGGTAGAGAACTATAGTGATTTTCATAAAATACAGAAACGAAAAAAGACGCAATTAATATTTTCTTCACGTATAAATGATTTCACAAGAAAGGAACCGACGCTGCTGAAATCGATATTAACAGTTCACCCGCTGTTACACTTTACCAGTTATCAACGAACCATCTCTTAGAAATCAGAAAGTAAAAATTTCAATTTCCGTGAATTTCATGAAAAACTGACATTCTTTAAGCGAGTATAAACAACTGAAATTAATTTACAAAAATGCTAAATAATGCGATGTACAATTGTATGGCAAGCGAATGTCAGTTTGTTATTCAGTTTGATAGCTTTAAAGACTTGGAATAACTAAAATGAAACGTGTTTGCAGTCGGTATAGCCACAAGGCAATGTTAACTTCGGTGGCGTTTTCAATAGTTTCTGTCAAAACTTTTAAAACATTTCGTACGCATCCCCTGCCGTTATTTACTTCCTAACTACTCTCAACCGCCTGCAAATTAACACTTAGAAATGAAAGATGACTCAAAAACTGAATAGCCGTTCGACCGATGAACTGAAAAGCCAGTGTCATTAAGACATTGTAAAATTATTCTCACAATGAATGTTGTCGAATATCATTGACACAATTAATCACTTTCACTGTATTGCGGCCTTGGCAGATTTTATACAGGATGAGTCCCACCAACAAAAGGAAAACCAGATGAAATTGATCAAAAGTAACCTCACTGCTGAGTGAAACCGTTTAGCTGATTTCAACTTTCTGACACAGAATACAATATTTAAATAAATCTCGGTTCGGTATAAATTTATTCATCCGGCCAGTAATGATGAGTCAATAAACTGAACATTTTAGTCCGCAGGTACAGCATTTACCGAAAAAAAAAATACTCAAAGGAAGACATTAAACGAAGAAAGCTTCCTTGCCGCAAAAGAAATTCAAAACAGTTAACTTGCTCTTTTTGACATTGTTTGAAAGACTCGTCTATACAGAATGTTGACTTATTGACGAGAATTAAATCAAAAAGAGAACTTACCATCTGCTGAGTACAAATGAACAGCGATAGATACTGCAAAGACTGCTCCAAATGACATTTTACCAACTTCGTAAAAAAAAGTTGTTGCTGTGATATTCTGACCGATCAGTGGGTCTTCCTCCACTTCTTATATGACGAGAACTGAATCACGTTTTTCTGGTTTTTATCGCTCATAGACATTGCATAAGCTATTGGAAGCAACCACTGTTTTGTCGAAAACAAACACAGTTGCGCATTTGGTGAATTTTAATGAAACGTCTTTTCTAAACAATCAGTGATACATAATGACAACACCATTCAATCATTGCATCCGATCTGAAAAAGGTCCCGATTACCGACAGAGACCAAACGAGAGGTTCAACAGCGAATTCATTCTAAGTCTGAATCTAACAAGCAAATGTAACAAATGTGCTGTGTACGAAAAGTCCAGCGCTTCTTCGATGACTGAAAAATAATTCTGTTTACCTATGCTCTCGTTTGCTCATCTTGCTAATATTGGCTGATTTTCGTAGGGCATGCTTTAATAATTTCCTTGTAAGACACGTGTGCGTTTATAACCCTAAGATTACCTCAGTGTATTAGAATATTTCACATTTTTCATTCTTTAAATGTTTCAGAACTTAAATGGTACGAGAATTGGAGTTTTTAAGAAACTTGGCATGAAATTTTGGTTGTGTGCAGATTTGTCGGCACCACTTTAACATTGCGGGTACTGTTGTTAATGGTTTTCATGATATGATTTGTTCTTTGTTATTCATTTCAGCCTTAATTAAGGGTGATCATCGAATTATTTCCCCACTGAGTATCATTACAAATTTGTACACTACGTTCTCAAACTTATTAATAATTCACGAAGCTTAGACAACGGAAATCATGACCGTGACGGTGTTTGGATATGTGATCTTAATTACCGTAGATTTTTACGATTTCATTTCTTCGTTTTCTCCTCAGTTTTAGTTTCGATTGAGAAGATATATCAAACACTCGAGACAGGGTTTGACCACATTTCAAAACACCTCGAAGTTTGTTAAAAATACTCCGCTGCGCGTCGTATTTTCAACTCTCTTCTCGGTGTTTGGAAATGTGGTCAAACACGGTCGTGTTTGATATATTTCATCATGAACTCAAACGGTCACATTCTGGTAACTAATGATGCAAACAACATAGGAAAATTTGCAATTTGGCATGCTGCACAGTAGATGTTGTACAGGTTAAAGTGGCTTTCTTTTTCTTCATCTTTTATTTCAATTTCAATTGCCTATGCATGGTTAGTTTTCGGTTAGGTCTATGCACTATATTTCTGAATCAGTCCGTTATCCATTTTGTTGCTCTTTTTTTTTTGACGTGAAAGACGTTCTTACCATTCAGCCAGCGTGCATGTTTGGCAGGCAGGTATGTGTGGTACTTTTCTTAACACTCGGAGTCCACATAATTATGAAACATTTCGACCAGAATATAATTTTTGACGGCTCTTACAAAAAATTTTGAGAGAGATTTCAGCAGAGCCAGTTTGAATATTACTCAAAATATTTTCCTACTCAGTACTGCAAATGTTTATTTTTGCGCGCTACGATCGAATTGACAGTATATTAGAACTGATATAAATATCGTTTTGGGAATGATTACATTGCTCAGGTTTATTAAACTATAAAACCCAATCTTTTCTTAAATTTTCAAATCCTATACAGGCTGTTAAGAAATTATATTTGAAAAATCCCAATTCCGCTGTATTGCTTTTGCCTACTCGACAAAAAATGGCTTCAGTAGCCATCAGTAGCAAATCACCATATATTTAGTGTTTTTTTATTACAGACTCCCTGCGTATTCAATTTCCTCTACTTTGTCTTTGTTCCAGCAGTGATTTTGACTTTAATCTACTCTGCCCCGAGGACTATCCTAATCAACCACGACAGCACTCTATTATAAAGTATTACGTGCTCTTGTTTGCTGGTCGTTATGAAATGTCACCGGAGATGTCACAGCTTGAATCAGCAGCGGATAATAACATTTTGACGCCGAAAAGTTTACATTTTCACTAAACAAAGCAACAACATTTGCAAAATAAATAAACTCTCTCCAGATTCAAGCAGTCCTTTGTTTTATCCAAACTACGACCATGTTAATCCGACTAGAAGAGTTCACTAGAAGAGTTCACTTGTTTTTTCTTTTTTTCTTTTCTTTTTTTTTTACTGAGCAACACTTGAATGTAAGTTATAGCTATACACCCTTAGCAGGAAAAATTCACTTATTTTATGAAATTATGGAACATCGTTAAAAAAAATATTGCTTAAGTTTATAACGAAGGATTAATTTTGCAGGATTTTGATTTTGTCGCACTCTCGATCGAATTTGGCGAAATTTCATTCCTCAGGGCAAAATTCGTTTTAAGAGTTATTTCAAACCACGGTCGTTCAAGCCTTATAAACACCTATTGAAGTCAGTGAATACGTGATTAAACATGATAAATTAAGTTTTATCAGGCAAGGAAAAAGAACAAGAAACGGAAATTGTATTTACAGCAACATACGTAACCGCCTGCAAGTTGATTTAGAGGTCGCGTGAACACAAAATATCGTCACTTAAACTGAAAACATTATATTTTGAGAAGAAACTTCTTCACGGGTTTTATTGCATGAAAAAGGCCATGATGTACAGCTGGAAACTTATCTTGTTTTTACTGGTATGCGGATTTACGGTGCGTTGCAAAAATTCCGCCTTGTACGTTTTCGCATCCAATGTTGATTATTGCTGTGCTGAAATCTCTTTTTCTTTTCTTTTTGGTTGTTACTACTCTGTTTAATCATCGTAGGTTTTCTCCAATATGAGTTCTTCACCACATGAAAACAATGACGGTAAGTTTGTTTGTTTTGAGGTACACATAAAGCTATTAATTTGTAAAATGTAGTACGTAAAAGTGTAATAGCTTTTTTTAGTTTGCTAACTTAACTGGCGCACTAATATGTACAATTTTAAAGTTAGTTCTGATTTTCAAAATAAGATTTTCGGTTATCGAGGCATAGGGGTAACTTATGCAGTGTAAGGGTTTCATTTCGGCTTTTTTGCCAGTCAATAAATGGCAGTGTACGTGCCGCTAGGTCTACGGTCTTTAGTGTGATATCGATAAAATGAAAGCAGTTATCAGTCTAATGCTTTATTCACAGAAGCAGATGATTTTTCCTTAATGTGCCAAAAGGAACCGAGAATGATTTAAAAGCACTTGTTGAGATGCTACAAACCCCTTCCTTTTACTTTAAAGATACATTTCAACCCTTCCAGCAATATTCTTCGAGCAATATAACAAATCAACCTATGTTTTCTCCTTATGACACTTCCCGAGTGCTTGTCAATCAATGCTTAGCAATCAAACAAAAATAAATTATGATTGGGAATACTTTCAAGTGATTACACAAAATGTTTAGAGTAAAACTGAAAATTGAAAAAATGTACTGATATATATGGCAATCATATCATGAAGGGAATTTCTTTTTTTGTATTTCTAAGGTGTTTCTAGTAGAAACATGGGCAACAAGGATTAGGTACCGCGCGTCCACACTACGCCGCAGAAATTTGAAAACTAAGTTTTATTTCTTCGGTTAGGCCTACCGTCCACCATAATCCTTCACAAGAACAGAGCTTAGCTATTAATTCAAACTGGAGGAATTTTAAAACGCCGGCTTTGCGTTTTAGTGTGCACGGAAAACATTTTGAAGACAGAGCTTTTCAAAAATGATGGCGTCATGATAATCACGTGATTTCCCTGCACGAGTTTTCCTCAAACACAAATCCAAAATGACCGCTGATTGTTGCGTTTTCAAATTTCTCCGGCGTAATTTGCATGGAAAACATTTTCAAACACGTTTTCAAATTTTATGTCAAATTTCTCCGGCGAAATGTGAACGAGGCCTTGATCTTGATGATCCGAGAAAATGACCACTAAAATTACGAATAAAGTAAATAATAATGATAATTGTCAATTTTCGCGGCAATGCTTTTTCTTTCAAACAATAATGACGCTACAGTGGACGGAGAAAAAATGTTGTCTTTTCAATTTATTCACAGAAAATACTTTTTGTCAAGAAAACGCCGATGGAAGGTACCCAGACCCGTACAACTGCTGCAAGTTTATTCGCTGTTCCAGCGGCATCCCTCAACGAAGGTTTTGTCCTCTTGGTTTGATGTTCAACAGAACTCTGAGGACGTGTGACTGGCCTGAGAGCATTCGTTGCCAAGGTTAGCCTGTCACGTTCCACGAGACCGTGTTCTAACCATCTCAATCTCGAAGCAAGTAGGGCAGTACATAACAGAAGTTTTATATTTTTATCTCATGAAGGCTTTATGCTATCGATTTCCAGGGCCAAAAACAGTTTCATTGTCAGCGATTGACAATAATCGCGGCTTTCGTGCTTCTATAAAGCTGTGGAGTCATAGCTTATCTTTTATATCAATGTGCATTTTCCTTTTCCCTTTTTTTTAGCACAACTACCGGAAAACGCTGATGGTGACTGGATAAATGGTATATATACGGGCTGTCATTTATCGAAGACGATTAATAAAATCATGGAGAAGGTGTGTGGTTAATAAAACCGGTTAGAATTTAATTTTTAAATGACAGACCTTAAAAGCAGTGTATAAAATCTCTCTTGACAAGAGACTTGAAGGGCTTACGTCAAGTTTTGGCTTTACTCAATCGATTTCTTTAGCTTGGACGGTTTGTTTTTCCATTACAAACCACGTGATACTAGTGTCTAGAGAATTGTTCTTTTATTCATCTAAAAATCATACATTTATATACTCGTGAAAAACAAAAGAATTCAAAACAAAAACTCACAAGATTGTCATCACATGGTCTGAAATGGGGCAAAAAACCGCCCGAGCTAAAAAGGTCAATTTGGGCGGGGTTCTATATACCTATATCTTAATTATCATTTGATACATTTGATCATTTGATTCGGATCACAATGTAAATTACTGGTTTTTTTGGTAGTTTTTGTCATTTAGTGGAGTTATTATTATCATTATTATTTCTGCCCTTCTGAAACGCCAGCTATTTGTTTTTGTTTTGTGATTCTATCTCAGTTTCCTCAAGAAAAAAATGCAAGTGAAGTCATGACAGAACTCAGTAACATTACCATGCCTCAAGATAACAGGACATTGAGCGAAACAGTGCTTGTGAGAAGCCTGCATACTCTTCAACGACTAGTGGACTTTCAAAAAGCTAATGGAAACAACACTTCGAGTGAAATGAATTTCACATCTGTTTACAAGATAGCCAGCAATTTACTGGATAGCGCAAACAAAGCGACTTGGGGAGAAATTGACAGCAAGGTGAGAACTGCTTGTTTGCCGGGGGGTACTCCCAGAAAAATTTGGTGGGAGTGTGTGGCCCGCTTCCTGAAACCCTTACCCTATTTATGACCAATTTTCCCTACCCTATCAGTACGACCTGACCAAAAATTCGATACCCTATTTAAGACCTGGCCCTTAAATCAATACCCTGTTCCAGACCTGCCTTATAATTAGTTCCCTAGTTCAGACGAGTGTTATAAAAATTACCGTAAACATAATTTGTTAAGGGCTTTTGTTGATGGTCTTATCGATAATGATGAAAAGGTAGCTTCTTCTTTATACCCAATAGCTGTTATTGCAGTTTAGCCTGCGGTCAAATATTCCTTTGTTTAAAAAGGCATACAAACGAGGCGAACGGGTCAACAGAAGGCTAAATTGAGCCTTTCGCCTCGCTTGTATGTCAAGCTGCTGATAATTTCAATAACAGCTATTCAAGACTAGAGTGCAAAAACCATACCCTATTTATGATCAAAATGGCTGAAAAACCATAACCTTTGGCCGCACATACCTAAATAGGCCATATAAGGTAGTACCCCCGGGCTTGTTTCCTTGCATGTTTGTTTGTTTGTGCGGTCTATTAAGGTCTACCTACTCATTCGCGTCGCACGAGAAATATTAGCTCAGCATTCTGCATGTTGTAGATTTATTTAGTGTTATAATTGGACGAACTTAACCCCTGGTTGTTGTTTCTGCGAGATCACACGCAACCACAGTTCTCCTATTGAATGTTGACAAAATTGGCAAGTACTTTGTCGGCAGGGCAACATACAGTCTCCCGTGTTATTATAGTCGCCCTACCTTTAAAATGAATGCTAGCCGCAAGCAAACAGCAGTAAAGAAATGTCCACGCGACGGGAAGCAAACTGCAGCGCAGGGCGACTATCCGTTGCCCTGTCATAAAGTACTTGCCAATTTTATCAGTTATATGGCAAATGATCGGCAGGAAAACACGGCAAGAAGACGACCTTACGCAGGGGTTGAGGTTAAACCAAAAGCTGGGGAAAATTCCCTTGATCACAGAGAACACCAAATTTTTTAAAAAATACATATATTTGATAAAAAGGTCTGGCAACCAATAGATAAGGGTTATCTTGAGGCAACAGAGAGATACGGGATTTATTCACCGACGGCCTAGTCCGAGGTAGTCTCCTCCGCAGCCGTTTTTGGGGATGTCACGCAACGCTCCCCCCAAAGAAACGGCTGCTCACATCCGAACAACATTCCTTTCACGAAATTAGCCAATCACCGCTTCCGTTCCATTTTCAAGAAAGTTTTCGCACCAAATTCGCTCTTTGAAACTTGTCTAATCAGAGAATGTTTTTTATCTTTGTATCCCGTCGTGGGAGATGTCACAAATGAACATACATATTTCCGGCTTTTGTTTAGGGACGCCGAAAAATACCGGCGACTCTTGAACGAGCTTTCTATGTAGCTGAAGACTCTTCAAAGTTCAAGCTAATTATTAGAAGCTTTCAACTCAAAAAATTATTGTCGAGAAGGAAGATATCTATTTTAACTTAATAAAGGAACCAGGAAATCAAGTAGCTTTGCTCGATTTGTTGACAGCGAGTCCTGAATGCTTCTCTTTCCTCCTGATTCCAATCCGTAGGAGGCGTTTAGCCCTTGATTGACGCTTACAATTTGACATTTCCAGAAAATATATATTCTCTCATTAGCTGAACATAGCGATGAGCACATGAAGCACTTGTACTTAGGGCTTTCACTTACCTTTTTTTTTCGTGCGTCATGATCGATCGTAGCCTGCGAACACCGCCTATTTTTGGCGACGTGCGGCGTGAAACAAAAGTCAGAATTCCCTCTCGTGGTCGCACCCCAGGCCTTTTCGCGCGAAAACATACGTCATCCACACTTTGCTATTATGTGATTGGTTTGTTCAACAGAGCGCAAACAAACCACAAACACAAAAGGAAAAGAATGTGGTTCGGAGCAGCCGTGTCTTTGGGGGAGCGTTGCGTGACATCCCACAAAACGGCTGCGGGGGAGACTAAGTCCGAGGTGAATAAACCGTGTCTCCACGAGGTGTCTAAAAATGTCCCGTTTGTATTCTGCATGGGCGAGGTTGACACAGAAGTCACAAAAGAAATATTTTTGTTCACTCCAAATGTCGGCATGTATTTTTTTTCGTATCGGCTTCGTATGCAAAATAATCGAATAAAGATCAATAAAGATGACAAAAGCACGCACTGGGATTTACATTGTACTCGTACATGTTCTGCATCGTGTTTAGACAGCTCTTTTCCTCCAACATCAAAAAACATGAATGACTCGCAAGAACACTTATTTATTTCGCATAACAGTTTTATTCGTGTGTTTAAGGTAAGCATTAAGTTAGGTAAACTGCTAGTGACTGAACAACCTCGAGCTGCTTATAATAAGGCGGAGTTGTGGTTAGCGTTTCAGAAGCTATTGATGGGTTGTTATAGCTTTGAACACACAGAACAATGTCCAGATGACCAATCAGTTTGTTATGAGATAGAGATCGTCTGCATGTTTTTAATTTAACAAATTGCTCTGTTGCATTCAAATCCAAGAATTTGGAAAGTTAAACGAATACATTTCTTTTGTTGACTTGCTGTTAAGTGTTGGCGTGTAGAGGGACATAATAGAGGAGAATATGTAAATACCAGGAGCCCATTGGCTCCTGTCAATACATATTAGAGGGGGCTGAATATGTCAATATATAATAGAGGGGAATATGTCAATATAATAGAGGGGAAGTGTCAAGGCAATTTAAGACAGGGTACTATGTCAGATCAGAGGAATATCAAACCCACTCGCGCCTTTTGCCATGAAAGTCACCCAGCTTTTCAGACACTTAAAATCGAGGGGTGTATTCAGTTTAGTCCCCACGACGGCACAAAGGAAAACCTAGAATAGAAGAAGAATTCGTGTTTTGCGTTTCTGAACTGCGACAGTATCGTAAATATAATCAAGACCATCCGGCTGTCTTTAATCTTTCAGACTCGTCCTAACATTGTCGTCTCAAAGTTGATTAAGATGTTGGATGACTATGGCTTACACATCGCGAGTGGGATGGAAAGAGATGATATATCCGTCACCGCATTGACGAAGAATCTTGCAGCGGCAATAGTCAAGCCAAACCGTCATGTTAAGGTGTTGTGGGCACCATTGATTTACAACATTGAATGGGAAGGCAGAGAATCAAAGAGTCGTCCAACGATATATTTTAGGTTCTAGAGCCAAGAAAATATTTTCATTTTCAGCTGAAAGGGGCTCAACTATACCTGCTACCTTTTAAAATTTTAAAAGGGAGGATTTTAATAGTTAGCAAAGTGTCACACATTTTAAATTCTCAAACCAGTTTAATTTTATACAAAGGGAATCATAACCGTGACACTGTTTGGATATTTCATTTTAATTAGCCTAGATTTTTACGATTTTACTTCTACGTTTCCTCCTTAACTTAGTTTCGATTGAGAAGATTAATCTAACACTCAAGAAAATGTTTTACCACATTTCCAAACACCTCAAAAATGCTCTGTTTGGCGTCACGAGATGAGAGTCAAGTATAGTATTCTCATCTCTCTTGCTTGTGGATGTTTGGAAATGTGGTAAAACACGTTCCCTCGTGTCAGACAAATTAACGGAAAATATCAAAATATCAGATTAAGCTAATTTGGACTGTTTTCCCTACGTGTAGGAGCTGAAGGATGAATCTTGCTTCGTACATCAACACAGCTCAATGTGCCTTCCTGGAGGAATATTCCACGAGCCGTCATATTCTGGAGCAGTTAGCATCATCTACTACACTCTAAATCAAGTGTTATTACTTGAGGCATGCGCACTGGGAATAAAAAACACTACAGACATGCGCAGTAACGATTCCTCAACACCCTGTGATCGTGTTTCCATTCACTCTGTCATTGCATCAAGTACTGTTGGACGAAGCCGTCAACAAACCCTAAACACCTCGGTTAAAATTGTTCTACAGAACAGATATGTAAGAATCTATAATTCTATTTTCTCTTGCTAAAGAGGAATTTTTAGCCCAAATGTAAACATTTGGATCATTCTCGTATTAATTTTAACTCCTTTCTTTAAACGAGGAGGGACTCCGAGGGGTTTTGGGGAACAAGATCATTTATTTTAAGTGAACAAGTGATATTTTGGGGATTAATTTGACGGAACAAGGGATCATATCTCTACTGAAAGGGAACTTTGAGGAAAAATTTTAGGGAACAAGGGAGAAAAAGTGAAATTTTCAGGGGATTAAGGGAACGTGTTATTCCTCCCGGGAGGCATTCAACTTCAGACGCACATGACGAAAAGAGATGTAGCGACATAATCACGATTGGGATCCACAAAAAATTCCTCATTATTGGGATTGTTTTAATTCGGCAGATAATATAAGGTCGACTTTTTTTTATAAAAAAATTGTTGCTTCCATTTTTTTCTTGCTAGAGCCCATCTTCTCAGTCAAAAAGGACGTGTGTGTTCTGGGAATACGAAAACCCATTAAATGCATGGTCATCACGTGGATGTCACGTGGTACCTGAGGAATCTACTAATGAAGTTACGACCTGCCGCTGTACACATTTTACATTGTTCGCTGTTCTTCTGGATCCATACAACGTAGAGGTGAGTCAACAGCGAAGAGAGACATTCATTATATTCCACTATGAAGTCATGGAACAGAGTAGCTGTTCAAGTAAGAAAGAATTGGAATCTTCTTCGGAAATGGGAATTGCTTGCAGTCAAGTTTTAATGTCAGGAACTTGATCTCATTGGTTGTTCATAAAATGATATATTTTACTGGCTTTTTAAAATGAGCAAACCAAGACAAACAGGATAAATGTATCCCATAATTTATTTATCTTATGCCGGTATCAATGGAGATTTATCTTTATTTTCTGTCTTAAGCTGTTACTTAAACTAGTTTCAGCAAAACATTAAGAATATTTAGCCCTAGGGTAACTTTAAGAAGGCGTAGTAATTAACTTTTGAACCATAGTGCTGGCTAAACTTCTTTCTTGGTTTTAACGACTTTTAAGTTTTCTAACTTCCTATTAAAGAAAAGCCTCAATTTGCTCCAAAACTTTCTTTTCCTCCATAATTCTGTCCAATTGACCATTCTTAGCCTCTAACGAGCAAAATTTGCCTCGATGAAGGAATTCATACATTTTTGGTTAACTAGAATACTGATCCCGTAGAGGGCTAAAAATGTGCCAAGCTAACACTAACTTTAACCCACAGCAATGATTTCCACTTCCATTCTCAACAAGGAACACGTTTCTTTTTTATACCATCTTAAAGAAATCACTTTTTTCAATGTGCACGCGTTCAGATTTCAGGAAGCCATCGGCAAGCTTTGGAGCTGATATCCACAGTAGGTTGCTCAGTGTCACTGGCGGCTTTAACTTGCACTATTCTAGTAACGTTAATCTTCTGGAGGAAACTCGAGTCCGTTCGCACAAAGGTCTTACTACACTTATGCTTCTTTCTCGCCGGAAGTTGTGTCTTGGTTATTATCGCTGATAGAGCTCGAGAAAGCGAGGTTTGTACTGTGCTGTGTCAGGTTGTTCAAAGCCCGATTACCCAGGACATAATTAATAGAGGGAAAAGGTTATGAAACGTGACAAATTTCTTTGTTTTAGGTTTTTATTTTTGGCCTTGAACGTGCATAAAACACAATAGTTGTTTACTCCGCACTGAGGAACTAGCCAATAGAAACGTTTTGGTTACGTAATTCATGCATAATGTATGAGCGAAAAACAAAAGATTGTACACGGTCATGGACCTTCCAACATAAATCTTGGCATCTTTGTTTGCTCCTTTGATGTTTGACGGGCTTCATAAGCATTTCCCTCTAAAAACTATTTCAGTTTTCCAACTGTTCTAAGGTTTTCTGTTTATAATGTTTGTCCTTCCGTTTTGAGTTTGAGTAGCCTCAAACAAAACAAAACATAACAAGTGAAAAAAAAAAAATACATAAGAAAAAATAATACCTTGGTTAACTTTTAAACCTGGGTTAGCGTTTGATTGGCTTTTGAAAAACTCGGCCCTGATGTCTAAACACTATCCTTGCAATGATTGTAAGTATCAGTGAAACCAGACAAATTCACTGTCAGATAGCTATAGGAATAAGTAAAACAAGCAACTGGAAGAGATGTTGCCCAGACGGGTATACTGGCTACTGCCACATTTTCGGAATTAGCATTGACACAATCATGGAGATCTGGAGGATTACTATTACGAAAGAGAGGGCAATATGACATTGCAGACGGAAGAAGGAATTATCCTGTATGCCGTATTTTTTACCTAAATACCCATATCCCGAAAACCCTTAAAAGGGCGATAGGTAAAGGCCACAAGGCCTTTAAAATGTAAGATGTAGCAGTGTAGTATTTAAAGACGTCCAAACCGTTATGCAACACACTATAACCGACAAACACATGTGATATTTTACTGGCTAACAGACTTCTGACACCAGGTAAATATTTTTTTTTTGCAATGATTAGACCTATTGCAAACTGGTTGCAGTCTCTCTGCACTTCACGTTACTGTCTGCCTTCTGTTGGATGCTTTGTGAAGGAATCTTGCTCTACTGCGTCACAACTGTCATGGCCGCAAATCACGAGGACAAGATCAAATATTTTTATCTTCTAGGCTGGGGTGAGTAGTTAAAGGAACTATGTCATAGATTCTAGCCAAATTTAGACATAAGAACATGGCTACCAGTAATGTAACAATAACCTCTTGAAACAGTGAAGGATCATTTCAATAACGCAACAAATACAAAAGAAGGTACGGGTGGACAAAAATTGAAGAAGATTAAAACGGATTGCGATATGAGGTTTTGAAAAACTGTTAGGATAAACAGTTTTCAAAGTTACTCCCTTTTGTTAATCACCCTTAATTATACTGCTCGGGAGGCATGTTTGTTGTGAAGCTATGATTTTGTCATTTAGGACCATCTAGATCCAGAAAAGTAATATTTTCGCTTACATTAGGTTTCACAGCGAATATTTTGCAAATTAAAGTTCAATAAAATAGACTAAACTCAGCCGTGACTCAGTCCCCTAAGAATTGTGGAATCCGAAACTGTTACTTCTTTTCTTTCCATCAGTTCAAAAGTTCGACTTTCGTTCTGCTGACGTAAATCCTAATTATACGTCTCTAGCGGTAGCCGCTTTGACGCATCTAACAATCAGATGATTCGTTATATGCCTCACTGTCAACTTTGTTATGTTTAAAATATAACATAAAGGTTTAAAATAAATACTACCATCTCGATTTGCATGGTCCCCTTCACCCATGTATACCTCCAAAAAGGCATAGAAAGAAACAAACACAGCAAAGAAAGAGAAATGAAAATGGTTCTTGAAACCTCGCCCCGGCCGGGCAGAAGATACATTTTACTCTTTTTTTGCGATATATTTGCAATCGAAATTGAATTTTGTGCCCGTCAACGTATTTACCCTCGCTTATGTATAGCATTTACATTTCACTTTTTTTTAGGTGTCCCAGCAGTTATTGTAATAGTGGCATTAGGCGTTTCTCGTGGCAAAGGTTATGGGCGTGGCTCTTCAAAGATTAGAACTTGTTGGCTGACGGTAGAAAATGGTTTGATATGGTTATTTGTCGCCCCTGCTTCGGTCGTGCTACTGGTAAATAAGAACATTGTGTGATTTTGTGCATAATTACTGACCAACAGACTAGCAAGATGCCGTGCAGTGGAGGATGTAGCTTCATTTCGTGTTCAATAGAACTTTCATTTCTTTTTTATAAATGTTTAAACTTCCGTTTTCCGATAAAGTCTGGTTTACCTGGTTACATTGCTTAAAAACTACACGACTTCAATGGAGCCAAACGTCAGACCCAAGTTCACCTCGTGACAGGATCAGAACATTTGGGTGTTTATTTCTACAATTCTATTTGAAATTTCGCGCATTAGAGTTCCATCCATAGGTTGAAAGTAAGACTACCAAGGGCTTCATTGAAAGACTCAAACCAACCACCTTGTATTAAGCCACCTTGTAGCTAATAGCTATAGTATCTCTTATCAGTGGGCTTCCCTTCCCGGAGATTCACAAGTTAGAACCACTTTGTTAACCATGTCAAACAGCATTCATTTATTGTTGGATGAGAAAGAGTGGACTAGATTCTTATATCACAAATTACTAAGTGAATAAACCATTTTCAAGTTGCTTTTTACCTCTGTTTCAAAACGAGTCCTGATGCATAACCTTTCATATGGAAATGAAGTTGCAAGACAATGAACGTGCTAGAGAATCTCATTTCAATATAAAAGGTTGTGCACCAAGACTTGTTTTGAAGCAAAGGTAAGGGCAACTAGGAAATGACCCATTGAGATGAGGATTACGTCAGATGACCACGTGACTTTCTTTACCGCTGACCTTCTCTTTTCAGATCAACATAATTTTACTCATCATCGTAGTGAAGAAAGCTTTATCAACACATGTCATGCTCGCCAGAACTCAACTTCAGAAAATCCGCGCGGGCATAAAGGCGGCCATCGTCTCCCTTCCGTTGCTCGGGATCACGTGGACATTCGGTCTCCTGGCTTTCAACTCTGATACTATATTCTTCAAATACATGTTTGCCATCTCGAACTCGTTGCAAGGTCTGATGATATTTGTATTTCACTGCGCGCTGAACAAACAGGTAATAACCGGTTACTCCGTGTCCATTATTTTATTTTCCAAAGCCCCGGATATGACTGCTATTTAAGTTGATGCGGACAAGAAGACAAGGGCAGCGTCCACATTACGGCGGAGAAATTTGAAAACGAAGCTTTATTCCTACGGTTAGGTCTGCCGTCCACACTAATCCGGCACGAAAACGGAGCTTTTCGAAAACGCTCTTCAAATCGGAGGAATTTGAAAACGCCGGCTTTTCGTTTTCGTATGGACGGAAAACATTTTGAAACTGGAGCTTTGAACACGATGACACTCACGATAATCATGTGATTTTTCTGCCCGAGCAATTTTCAAACATAAATCCACAATGACCGGTGATTGTTATGTTTTTAAATTCCTCCGGTGTAATGTAGACGGAAAACATGTGAAGCGTTTTCAGAGTGAAACCTATGTTCTCAAATTCCTCTAGCGTAGTGGGGACGGGGTCTAGGCCAGCAACTTCTGAACTGTTCTTTATCTCTACTGAAATGAGTGCAGTTATAACGGCTTTGTAAGCACAATAAGTTTCAAGGAGACCATACTTCTAGGAGACTAAGTTCTACTTAAAACGGGACTGTGATTGGTCAGCGGCTGACTTTGAGAACTATAAAACCAATCATGGCTCATTCTAAAAGTGCGCGCTTTTTTCACCGCAATTTTTTTTTAGGTAATATATCCAACACGAAAGACAGTGTTTGACCAGATTTCCAATCAACATGAAGAGAGTCGAAGCTACGACGCGTAACAGAGTTGTATTTTTCAAGGTGTTTAAAAATGTGGCCAAACACGGTCAAGAGTATTTGCATTGATACATCTTTTCAATCGAAACTCAAACTGAGGAGGAAACGAAGAAATAGAATCTTAAATATCTATGTTAATTAAAATAAGATATCCAATCATGACCGTCACGGCCAAGATTTTCTTTGTTTAAACTGGATGAATTATTAATGCATTTGAGAAGACCTATGCTTAACCCAAATATTGGTTAGTTTTAGCCAGGAAAAAATAATAACCCAAACTATTTGTCTCTTCGAATCGATAGATTCAGGAGATTTTTATGCTGAAAATCGTGCAACTTAAACAGCGTTCTGTGGCTACTAGGAGAGTGGAACCTGCTTGGTTCTGAAAACACCCAAAGTGCCATGTGAGAGCCACAAAGTGGAATGTAAGTATATTTACCACTGATAAATAGGAATTTCAGGGCTAACAGCTGCGAATAATGTTGTTTCTATAAGTAATACAGCATTCATTTTTTTGTTGATAGGTGCGAAGGCTTCAACTTCGTAGCAGTTACGTACCATTAGAATACCGAATGACCGCAGTGAATACGAATCATGCAAGAGGAAATTCGATCGATTAAGACCGATGAAGAAAGGAGTCTTTGACATAACAAGAGAATCACCTTGTATACGCACTTGCTCGATTCCCACTAAGAGTCAGCAGCGGTGTGTTTTCGCTTGGAAAAACCCCCGTGCGGGATGGTCACGCGCTTTAAAAAACTATAAAGGGTTACTAAGCGTCGAAATTGAGTTCAGATGCAAATTGGTCTGTCCTCGACACTTTAGAGTGGAAACAAATCTTTTTAATTTATACTGTGCTAACGCCTTCAATTGGCTATTTTTTGCCCGCCTACCAAGGACGTGTCTGGTTACTAGAAAATGCAAAAGATCTTGATGGCCAATTTTTGACTCTGGCAGCTGGGATAACTGTTTTTATTATTATTATTATTTTTTTATTATTATTATTTTCTTATTATTTTTTTTTTTTACAATTTAAATGCTTGGTTACTCTAGCAAGGAAAAGCGTGCTCCTTGCTAAAAGGCCTATAAGAACGTTGATTCTCATATTAGTGAAATAAATTTGTCTTCTCAACCTTTTGTGTGAAGTATTACAATGATACGAGTAGTTTAAAATACTCCTTTTTATTGCATATAGAAACATAAATATAACCATAGGTACGTAGATCTCCCATAACTTTAACATTGAATTCATAGTTTAAAAATAAATAAGCGGAAAATCTGTTAACTTGAAAATAGTTGTTTTTATATACATTTGTACACATCTCACTATCAATGCGTTGTACAGCGCATGCGTTCGAAAATTTTATATTGTCAATATTAAAATACTATGTTTGGTACTCGTAAAAATTTAATTGGTTAATTGACTATTTTTTATACCAATCTAAATTCAACGCTGCCTGGCCTCGCGAGTCGGAGATATTTACCTTGTACTTTGACGCATTTATTTTAGTATAAATCAATACCACTAACCTCCAATGCATTCGTGTGTTACATAACCATGTCAGTTAAGAAAGACAGTTTAAGGTGTTTGCACCAAGCGGGTTTCTCAACAAGCTTGAACAGCTTTGAAACACAGGTCAAAATCATAAAGTATTCGAACATTTATTCCTGTTCTTGAAAACTCGACAAGCTATGTCAACCACGTAACCTGGGTCTTTTTCCTGCGGTGGGAAACAGGGCGGGAACTAAGTCAATAAACGTTTTAACAACGAGTATTAATATATGGTATTCGGTTTCATATATGTAACAGATGTTAAAGACTTATGCTTGTCTTCCCAGTTATAAGTTTACGAAGAACGACCTGTCTTATTTAAAAACTCGACAGTTAATCCGTATACTCTGTTTGTTCTCAATTTTTTCAGCCAATTATTAAATTAGTTCTAATTCATACAGCCCTTCATATAACAAGTGATGATGTGTCATAAGTGAAGTGTATCTAGAAGAGTATTAATGGTTTGTGTCCTGAACGAGTCCCAGTTGGCTTGATCTTGCATTTTCTGTTCCAGTGTAGCTTGGCTTGGATATGGAGGAATCTGCATGCGACCAGAAATTAAAAAAACAACTGGTAAGTCTAAATAGATATCAATACGCTAGATTCAGAGTTTTTTACATTTTAAATGGCCATTTCCGAGTTTACCGTGTGCCTCTGCTCCTCGTGCAAAACCTTTTCTAATATAGATAGGACCCTGCGCGCGCTCTGATTGGTCAAAAACCCATGTTTTTTTGTCAAAAGGTAGAAAAAGCCTGTTTTATTGTTTTTCACCACATAACATCTAGTCAACATTTTTGTTAGAGATGGCGAAAAACATTTTCTTTCAAGAAATTTTTGATAGAGCTCTCTGCGAAGCAGCAGAAAGTTTATTACTGTGGTGTAGTGTTGACACATGCGTATAATTCAAGGAATAAACATGATCCCATTGCACAGTGCGGACTTGGTTGGGACTTTCTGAAATAAAACTAGTAATAGTTTTCACTAAAGCTGCCCCCACTTTCGTTTATTTCTACAACAATTAAACATTATTGTATGAACTAAAACTTCTATATGTCTTTTTTTTTTTTTGCAAACTATACCACTCATAATGTTCCTATAACTTGGGCATCTTATCGTGGTTATTATCCGAACATTCAACTAAGTAAACTAAACTAACACTTTGTATTTGACTCACTCCATTATAGATAACCGTGAGTTTTCGTTTGAAAGGACGCAGAAAGTACTTTCTAAAAAAAAAAAAATTGTTTCCTTCATGGAACTAATCCTGATTTCTGTCACAAAAATTTCACTCAGTAGAGCTTAAGAAAAAAAAGGTCATATCATGTCAAACCACACTGCTGTTTGAATTTGATGATGAAACAAACCATTTTTTCCAGAAAATCATCTCCAACTTGCTCTTCGGTCACGATTTTTTTCTGAGACGTTAACAGAATAGCCTGAGTATCAGACTTTTCTCACTCGCGAGGTAGAAGGAGGAAGCACCCAGCAAAGAAAAGGCCTTCCTCTGCAATTCCCCCCTACCCCTACCCTCATGCTAAGAAAGGCTTGATACTCAGGTTATTAACAGTATCGCGTTACTGTCACCTATATATATGCAAATTAGAGTCAAATTCTTTGTCCTCAACGAAAACGCTACAAAACTTTTACGTTTACCCCTTTGGATTCCTGTCAAGTCGCCCAGCCGTGACATGAGCTCTACGCCACGTAAGATTACTCACCGCAAATATCCCATCCAAATAAACGACATGCCAAAGGTAGAGGTGGCGATCGGAAGGGTATTTTAGTTACAACTGAACACGAGCGAAGCGACACTCGCCTCGAACATCGAGATTTACCGGTACTTCAGAATTACTTACGATACCTTCTAAGTTGTTTTTGTCCCAAAACCCATCCTCAGGATCTTTGAAATCGTTTCCAACTTGTTCTATAGCAGAATCTCCGCCATTAATTTCGAAGCGAATTTACTTGATAGCGGTAAAATCGTCATGCTTGGAGTATATTAACCGGGACCACCGTGCGCGCCTAGTTTCTTCAAATCGGGATCGATTCCCATACTACAGACAATACTACCAATATACCATTACGTCTTTATACACCGGGGTACTATTGATGCCTCCTCGGGTTTTGGCCCCTGGGCAAAAACCCTACGGGGACAAAAACAATTATATGCCACTCGTTACCTGATTCCTAAGTTTGCGAAGAGTTGCTTCGTTAGCGTGCTTAAGAAACCAGCTTTTCTTGATCAACACACACTCGGCGCCATTACTAACCTGAAATCACACAAACACAAAAAATATATAAATAAATACATCCATATTTGTTCAGAAAGTTAATCGTTTATGACGACGACGACGCAAACGGCCGAAGCTCCGCCCCAATATTTACCATGCAATGATTATGAAGATAAAATCAAGTTATTGTTACCAAAAACCGTATTTTCCCGTTTTCTTTCAAACCCAAATGCAAACTACTATTGATTTTATTTTATGTTAGTTCCAATCTGACAGCGTCTAGCGGGGTAGATAATTTGATCACTGGTACATACCAAGTGACATTTAACAGCAGTATTGTCGAAGAGAAGCATTGAAAGACCCTGGAGAAGAAAAGGAAGTTGAAGTTAGCTGTTGTGACGTCATATTGTATCCATAGTGAAGTAAAACAAGAATAACTTACAAACTGGTCTTTGGGCTTCAGTAGCTCTATCTGTACTACCACCTGTTCCCCTTCCGGTGTTTCGGTTCTGTTCTTATCGCTCTGAAATTGTAATTTTATGTCAAACGTTGAGCCTACGTAGGTTGCACCCGACTGGCAATAAAGGGGAGCGAATGTAATGGCTACAAAGTGCAGGTACTTGTATAATTCCGGTGTCGTCCGCACATACCTGAAGCCACTAGCGGAATAGCTTTAATCACTCCAATTCTACCTGTTCACTCAATTGTTCCAATTTTAATTGTATATAGTTTGTTTTTTTAATTTTGATAACATTGATAACACAGTACTGCTGTGGCAATGTACTAATTTCGTGGATCAAAACGTTATCTGAGTTAATGAAGTGTATGGTTTGGCGGTCTTTGTCCAAGAACTGAACTAAATGCAATGTAAAGACAAGTGGGGAATTTTTACTATCATTTTGTATTTGTATCAAGTACACCCTCCCCCCACCCCTTATTCAACTAACGATGTAATTGAAAATCTTTGGCGTACAAGTGACACTGATAGAGTATTTACCAGTATGTCATGAGGGGTAATTTTCATATCATTTTTTTCTGGCAGCAAAGAGCTGCGACTGCCCGTTCTGACGACTTACCGAAGGAGTTTTGTTCCTGGGATTATCCACGTTACTGATTCGTTTATGCAATCTTTCGATCTTTTCTCGATGTTCTTCCATGTCTCTGGCTGCATGACGAGAAAAACAAAACGATCATTAGCCATCGTTTCATTGCAGTATGTTTTAGATAAACACAGTGCTTAATCACCGTCTGTGTGTTTCTCTCAGAACTGATCATTCTCAAATAATTGTATTTGTTTGCTCATTTTTTGCTGTTGGAGGCTTGCTGACTTAATGGTCCATATCAATGGTCCATATCATGGCCGGGATCACTGGATTTAAACCTCTTGAGCAAGACACTCTACTTGTTTCACAGTGCCTCTCGATCCTGAAGATTCTCTCTACCTCACATTACGACACAACAATTTTTCCCTGATAGCGGAGAAACAAAGTACGCCTAGACTTAAAACAGCTCTAGCTACCTTCTCGAGAAATGGTGCTCATTCGTCCCATCCAAGTCACGTTTTTAGCTGTTTTCTGAGGATTGAAGATAAATGCAGGTAAAAACTAATTGAAAGAGGAAATGAATAAGAAATTGAATCAGCTATCTCCTACAACTTAGGTTAAACCCCCACCTTAAATTTCTCTGGTTCACCGACTAACGCGGGTAATGATAAGTCGTGGTTATGCTTTGAAGACAATGAAGGTTCTGTCTTGGGTCGTTTTATGTCTGGAGACCACAAAATGGGTCTGACACGATCACCAGCAGCTGAAAAGACAAAAAATAAACCTGTTGACATAATTGGATTGGTTTACTGTTAAAATAAATGGCGAATACTCTGGGTGCTTTGTCGAAACAGTTTTGTTTCACCCAAGATTAATTACCGGTAAATACCCGTGAAAGCACAACAATCGATAATAAGCGATAACTGAACAAGCACAACCCGAAACTATCACTCATTGATTGTGACGTACAGCGAACGTTGAGGACAACCATCTGGTAAATATTTCCTTACATATCTATGAAACTGTAATTTTGAGGAATCCTTACTTATCATAATGGCTGTATTTTTGCTAAAAATTTCGAACGCATACGTGTTTTAACAGATGTTAAAAAAACAAAATTTGAAACCGTTGGTTACAGCAATTTATAAAATAACTGAGCTATTGCGCGCGCTCTCATTGGTCGATAGGCGTGTTTAGATGGGAGTATGAAAATACGGTTGTGACGTGTTAGATTCGCGCGTATGTTTGAGAATTATTTTATAAAAGCAATAGAGCACTTTTTCCGTGTTTACATGGCCTCATCTAACTACTCGGGGGTTGGGAGAATTCTCGAAAGTTACGCAAACCCTCGACTACGTCTCGAGTTTGCATAACTGTCTCCAATTCTCCGCTCCCTCCTCGTGTTTAGATGAGGCTATGTAAACACAGAAAAAGTTTTCTATTGCTTAAACATTCGTTGTTTACAACAATATACAAGTTTTACTATGCGGGTCCGACGCAAACAAAACGACAAATTTGATTATACATAGAATACGTAGACTTAAAATACCGCCTGCCTAGCGCCTTAAGATAGGTTATGTTTGGTGTCTAAATTAGCAGCTGCCAGTTGAAGAAGTACCTGAAGTTGATAAAACCTGTTTGGAATATCAAAACACAAGGCTTGTAATACTACAAAGGCTTCACGCACCTACATCTTTTAGAAGTAAGCTCTAACAGGTGTCAATTTCGTCACACCATTCAGCGTTGTTCTTTTGGCTAAGATTCAGATTGAGCTACGAATCAATAGAAATCAAAAGGAAACGTTTTGCAGTTGATCAACTTTTTTTCATCTGCATACGATTATGCCGATATGCATTTTTTAGCGGGTGGCAAAAAGCCTTTCGTCCAATGGGATGGACAAAACTTGGATCTGTGATTGGCGCATTTCTGGGGATAAAAGTGGCGGTCTTCTCAAAGTCTGCGTGACGTCGACAGACCACGTCTTCATCGTCGTCGGTTTTTTACCTCACTTCATAATGGAGGTGAATAGCATCAATATGTTGATCATTGTCGCAGTTGCTTTCGTGTTCATATTGGTCCTGCTGAGGTTTGGAGCACAGTACTACATTGCTAAGATCGTGGCCAGAGTTGTTACAATTTTTCAGCCGACACGTCAGCCGGTAGTTCATTCTCGTGACAATTGCCCACTAGGAACAAGACAGCGGAACAACAGAAGGAATTCTGTGAATCTCACTGTTTGTACTCATAATCAGCGCCGCCCTCAAGAAAACGACGAGCGCTTCTGTCAAACGGTAGGAACACTTAAAAGAAAAAGTTTGATCGCTTGATAAAGAACCTAATTCATTGCCCAGTTAGCTTCAATTTAGGAAAACTGTGTTGTTAGGACGTGAAAGGATCGACAGTGAATATCAACAGTAAATTCAACAGTAAATATTTAGCTCTTAACAACCGAACAGGAGATCAGGTTGTGAGTACAGACCGAATGCAGCGAGGTCTGTACACACGACCGAGGTCAAGATTCTCCCATACAGACCGACTAAGCGACCGACTAATAATAAGATTGTTATCATATGGCAAACAAGAAAAATTAATTCGTTCAATAAAACTGCTTTCTACTAGCTGACATTTTGCTTACAAACGGCGATGAGCTGAACTTAAATCTGCCAAAGTTTGCTCATCCTCTTTACTTTATGTTCCCACCAGGCTTGGAACTTCCATAAATGAATATTTTCTGGAACTAAGAGTTTGGAGGAAAATAGTCAATATTTTTGTTTTTAGTTTGCGACTTTTTCACGGCATAATGTAATCGGTCGAGATGCTGGTCTAGATCGGAGAATCTAGACTGCGGTTTATATCGATTTCAGCAAATCAAATTCGTGAATTCGGTAGTTCCCAGTCCTTGTGAGACAGCCATATAATAACGATCCATAAGGAACAATCAATACAACTAGGTGAAATCCCGAATAGAATGAAACAATGCTCGTATGAGAACATCTTTTAATCTTATGTTTTTACCTTCTTAGGCTCAAACGTGAGGTGGAACAAATCCCGCCGCTGTGACCACCTCGATATCAAGGGTCATCAGAGCCAGACCAGATGTTATTACTGACCTTGCCCAAGTCTAGTCCTTTTAAGGACAACTTTAAAATTAAACTTCGCCTTTGCTTTAGATGACCACCCTAATTTGTACCATAAACGAAATCTAAACACAGCTAAAATTGTAGAAAGACCTATGTTAAGTTAGCAAGAGATGTTTATGCATGTTCACATGTTTGCTCATAAAATATTAAAATGGCGTGGTGTGTGCGTGTCAACGAGTTTCCTTGAGGTACGATATTATTAACAATTGACTTTAAATAAATAGCGGTGTGGGCGTAAAGTAAATTTACTATCAAGGTTAATGATGAGAACATCATTTTGAGAGTTTTTTCTATAATTTCTGGAGATTTTGTCCATAACATTTCATTTACATTTACAAGACAGTGTAATAGGGCGGTAGGAGATTTTAACGAGCGCTACCGATTAGAACTTTTCTAGGACTGATCCGTTGCCATCTTACAAGTAAATGTAGCAGGAAGGATAAAGGTTTAGTTTTCCCACGTACCGGTAATTAAATTTAGACATAAATTAAGCGCTATAATCCAAAAATGTAAAACGAATTTGTACTTAGAAATTCTGATGTTGTAAAAACCACAAATACAGAAATTCTTCGACAACGTATATCCAAAACTTGTGATTCCGGCCTTTATCTTACTGAACGTTTATGATTGTTTCGTTTTTCTGCGTAAATTTAAGTCCTGAATTAGACTAATTTTGATCAAAATGGTTGTGTGGCCGAAAATTGGATTGACAAGTTAACTTTTCTTTAATTTTTCATGGCACATCGAATATGCCAGTAAATATGCCAGGGGAAACTAGGGAAAGATACCTTCTGTAGACAAATGACAATAGACACCTGCAGTAGACAAAACCCACGACAATAAGATACCTATTATCGATGTCGTTTGACTGCCTTTTGCATTCTGTGATGATCGTTTCATTTAGTTCACCTTTGTTTTTATTGTTTCAATTGTCGCGCAGAAGCTTTCTTTCTCTGTAAACAAGCAGCTAGCTTGTTAAAACGTAATTAATTCGAATATCACTACTTACTGGGCGTTCGCGCCGTAGTTCATCTGGAAGTTTTTTGAATAATGCTAACATCTCTTTTCAGAAATTTTTTTTTTTTTTTGTAAGAATATCAAATTTATGGAATGCGTCGCCTATTGATTCAAATTCTGCATCCAACGAAAATTCCTTCAAGAAGAAGTTTAAGACTTTCTATTTCACGAGATTCAAATAGTGTTAGGCGGACCCAGATGACACTAAAACGTTGTGAAGGTATCACAATCTTGTTGGACTCTTGCTCAAGCAGAAAAAAGAAAACCGTGCTCCACAAAAGATTACTTTAACTGAAGGGATCGAACAGACTGGCTTTCACGGTTATGCATGTTTTATTACGTAATGACGGGTGTCAAAAATAAGGGAAATTATAATTAAAAAATCACGATTCACGATAAAAAAAACTAACCATTTCACATTTACCGGTCATTCACGAAAATGCTCTCTAACATGCAACCTTTTTTTGATAAAAACAAGCTGAGAGCTCAGCAACATAAAATCAAAAAGCGAAACTATAAGACTCTGCTGGATTCTAAAAACCAGAAATCTTCGCCATGCAAAAGATCTCCACGATACCTGTGTACAGCGCTTTTCTCCTATCTGCCTCGTCGACGGGAATCACGGGAAGAACTGCTTTCTGTCTATCTGGACTAACCGCTGACCGGTTAAGCTTCGCCGTCTTTTTGGATAGGTGAGTTAAAACTCGGCAAGAACCCTGGGAACGAAGGAGATGATAAATGTTTATCACAAGCTTAGGAAACTCAATGTTCTGCTTACAAAAAAAATAACAAAAGCAACGACTAAATATACACGGAAAAATTTTAAGTCGATGAAGGGCCTGTTACACACTTCTGCGCCCGTTCACTGTATCAAGCTCCGTACTTTGAACTCTCTCGCGCCCCAAAAAACGCGTTGCCAAATCACGTGTTTCGGGGCGCAAGGAGACAAAGTGTCACGATTGGCTGTTGGGCTGGCGTTACATATCTTCGCTACACAGTGCCGACGAGTCCCAAGGGGGACAAAACAGTTGTTCATTGTTGCGATCCTGTTTATCAGTTCTTGTCATGTTGGTGTCTCGAAACGTTTTTCACGTAGTATCAGCCTTGCAATCTATTGTTTGTCTTTATACATTTTTTTGGCTGATCAGATCTCTTGTAGATCCTACGTTGGCGGCATTTATCGTAGGCGGTCTCTTGCAGTTTCTGGTTTCTCTTTTACAGTTAATTTTTTTTTTTTTTTACGGCTAACGGTAAAAATGTTGCAATAGACCAATTTCGATATATTAAAATTCAGCCTAAAACAATGGACCTCAGCACGAGACTCTGGGGAATAAACCCACAAACTCTGTATTTATTACCCAGAGCCTCGTGCTGAGGTCTATTGTTTTAGGCTGAATTTTAATATATCGAAATTGGTCTATTTTACGCCTAACTTTTACATTTTTGGTCCCCCCGGCTAACGGTTAACCGCATTGAGATCCTCTAACATGTATTTTACCCAAAATGCATCAAATGATGACATATTTCATTGGCTTATATATACGTACCGTTTTTACCACGTAGATCCATTTCGTCTTGCTTTCTTTCACTATAACCACGCCTCGTCTGAAGTACAAGAAGAAAATGAGATTACACCAAGAAAACGTTTACGACTAAGCATTTTTGAGGTTTAGCCAGAAGGCGCTCTTGGTTAAAAACCATCTAATAGAACATTTCCGAGTTGGCTTTTGCCTCTTTGTCACGAGTCTCCGTGCGAAACCATTCATATGAAAATGTGTTTCCCCTACAGGTTCATCATTTTCATGCAAATCAAACTCAGTTTCACATGAAAGGTTTTGCACGAGGACTCGGTTTGAAACAGAGGTACAAGGTAACTCGGAAATGACCTATTAAACAGGCGGTCATCCTATTCCAGCACTCGAAATGTCAGCATGCGCAACAAAAAAGGGCGATTACTCCCACATACCAACGCCTTCGTTTAACCTGTAAATAACCTATAACCTGTAATAACCGGTAAACAACCTGTAACTTTCAGGCAGCTTCACATGCATCTTCTGCCATAGACTGGTATTACAAATTTATCATTGAAGACACATCGGCCACTGGAAGTCTTAATTTTGTTACCCCTTTAGATGAAAGTGCCATCCATCACAGTCGAAAGTAGAAAAACCAATTCAGCTGTTAAGCATTCTCTTTCAATTGACAGTAGTTATAAAGCGACAAATGGAAGTAATGGGATGTTAAATAATGCGGCTTTTCGTTACCTGAAGTAATGAAATATACAGACATCGTGCTTGGTAGTTAAATCGTCTAGTGGAAGATCTTTCAAATAAGGAACACTTCTGCAACGGGAAATTAGAATATGTACAATGTTGTCAGTTTGCTATAACAGTCCTGAGTTTGAGTTTTAAACTATAAACTTGAGCTTTCTCACCTTAAAAAGCGGATATGTTCGGGCTCTCTACCGTCCTCGTAACTCATAAAAATATCACGGAAATCCTACAAGAAACAAGAAAGGAAAGATTTATAAAGAAAAAATACTAAGAGTATCAACTGCTCTCTCGGCTCTCTTATCTCTGCTCCTAGTCCAAAACGGTACATACCGTGTACCATGCCGTATGTATTAGAATGAAATTTTAGGTTTGAAGTCGTTAGTCATCAGTGGAGACACATCCAAGGACACAATCTATGCATGGGGTGCCAACATACTGGAAAGTTATCAAATTTCCCTGTTAAAAGCCAAGGAAAAGGTAGTATTGATTTCTGGACGTCTGCTCATCAGACGCGGTCTGAATTCTTCGGCTGTCCACAATGTGTGTGATATTCGGTTGGATGTGACGCGCAGAGAATGATCAGAGGAGACAGGTGAGCCTGCTGGCGCTGCAATACAAGCTTTGAGTTTACCTTCCATCAAACACTGAGAATCGAAATACCGCTGAGTATGATAATTGGTACTTAGTGGTGAACTTACCTCCCTGCAAACAGCTAGAAGAGAGACTTCGTCTTTGCACAAAACTGTCGCACTTCGAGTTTTGTGGTGAAGCAATGCCAATTCCTGTGAGAAGTAAAAATAATTTCGATAAACACATTGCGTCATCGATGCAATAATCTTTCTTTTTAATTTCAAGAACACAAACTACATTTTCAAGTCATTAAGTTCTTCACAGGACTGTGCCTATACACTAAACAATCTACTGGAAACCTGATATAAGCTTTGCTAATTTACGCAAAAAGCGTCTTCACTTGTCATAACGCGTTGATTATGCGTTGTCCTTTAGACGCCACAAGGCGTCGCATAGGGTACAATAGCGAGAAGCCATAGCTAGGGAAGAACAATCCGACAAAAAACCTTGGCCTTCCAGTTGGGAGAATGAATGGTGGGCTAACCAGATACCCTCGTGAGCTTCACGGATTACTGAGTGAGAAGAGAAAACAAAAAGAGAAAAGAATTCGTTACATACCCCAAAACTGCTTCCTTTGCCTAGAACTGCGACAGTCGTGTTTCTCTGTTCACTAGTAGCAGTATCGTTTACGAGTAGCGTTACCAGTGCTACAAAACAGCAAAATAATTCAGTCAAGAAAAGACGCCTGGCTGGAGATCAAGAACGCTCACTGGCTACGGAACAACTTAAACTCTCTCCGCGACATACACGTAACTGATCTGCAGCTGATCTGCGGATTTGCCCCCAACCCCCCCCCCCTCTCCTTCCCCGCCCCTTGCCATTATCTCTGACAATGTTGTAGCTAAACGTTTCTTCATGATTAGTATATTATACAGCCGATTTTGTGCAAACGGGTTTTCTTTCAGTATTTTATTATGGTTTTTCTTTTACCTGTTCCAGAAAGAATGAAATAGAAGTTTTCCGCTGTGTGACCCTGTCGTATAATTACTCTCTTAGCTTCAAACCTAAAGACGAAATAGCAGAATATCAAAAACGAACGCCGGTGAACTTTGCAGTAACCAAAGGAAAATAAAACAGACCTGACAGTCACAAACAACTGTGGTTATGGAATTCTTTGACAGTTACGAACTTAGCATGTAATGGAGAGCTGGATGCAGAAATAATATCGAGATAATAAGGCTGTCGTTGCATTTGCCTGTGTTGTTTTTGCATTTAACACGCGAAGTAGCCTGTAAATAGGGGGGGGGGGGGCGGACCCGCTCCCCTCGGCGTCTTCCCCGTTTTACGCATGCTGCACAGGCAACACTCGGATTTTTAAACTTCTTTGCATAATGTAAGTACTCAGTCAGGAGTTCCCGTTACTTATGGTCCAACCAGAAATCGTCGAAGACGTCTTAAGCACTATTAGCTTATTTCCATCAATATATCTATATTGTCCAGTCAACCCCCATTCTCCGCCCCAATTTCAATTGTTACGAGAAGGCATTGTACAGAAACAACAATAACGACAACAGAAACAACTGAGATACTTCCAAAGACGTACAAGGTACTTCCAAAGATTTGGGAAATGCTCTACTTCAGCTTTCACACAATCACATGAACAAAGTACGTCTAGCGTGTCTTTAACATTGATTGACAGAGGAACTGCAGGTTACTTCTCACCTTTCATACCAGCCGACAGACACAAGCCGCCTCTGCATCTTCAGCGGATACTCGCCAAAAGCAGCAACGCTGGTCTTTAGCGCGACTAAGGCCTGGGAACGAATGCAAAAGGTTACTTTCGTCGAGTAAAATACAGTTTACATGCAAACGCGAGTGAACCAAGTCACATTAACAGAGCAGGTAAGACTTTGCAGAATGGTTTCATACTTCACATTTAGGAGCTACGTTAAGATTTGTGCATCTTAAAAATTTTAGCTTACATGTTTCAGTCAAGTTCGTCTTTTACAATCCGTATTAATCTTCTCTATCCTTAACCATCCTTATTCCTTTATGGTTTATAAGTTTCTCTTGAGTGCTTTTCTATCTTAGTAAACTATTATTTTCTGCTTCCTTGAATTTTAAGGTGATTCCGATTCATGCGCGCGCTCGCGCGCGTTGCTAGGAGGTGAAATTTCATTTCCGGTTGCTTACGTCAGCCTGAGCGCGGAAAATAATAACAACTCAAAAGCTTGCAACATGGATAGTAGAAGCCAGTCTCTTTACTATCCATGCTTGCAAATTCGCTTACATTTTAGATGTCTTTCTTTGTGTTTCACAAAATGCAAAGTAAAAAATAAGTACAAGCAAAGACAAAATAAGAGAAAGACAGAAAAACAAGAGCATAGAAAGAGAAAAACTAACTCCGTGTGGCTCTGTTTGATCTTACCAAAGTGCGCTGCTAGTGTAAATTGCGCACGCGCTGATAGGGTAACTTCCAATAGATATCGGGCGCACTCCCGGTTTCTTTAAATGCTAATGGAACGCGGTTTTTCATTAAATCGAGCCTTTTCCGACGAATTTCGATTAAAGCCAATGTTGGAAACATAGCTATGTATTCCCTTTTCCAGATCATGCTTTTTTCAGAAAAGTACGAATTTTTCAATATTTTGAAATGCTCTCAAAATCTGACCTTGTAGAAATGAAACAAAATCGATGCATAGCGTAATGAAGGTTTGAATTAAAATATTAAACCAATGAAAAAAATCCCGATAAAGTAATTTGCCTGGGAGCCTTTGCATTTTTTTCTGTATTAGTCACATGACCATGGGCGTGGCCTGATGGCGTCATCACTAGTGTTACTGATCATGAAAAAGCTAAAACGCATGAAATAACTCTGAACTAACTAAAAATGATGAGGCTATATGAGAATAAATTTTCCTTAGCAAAGGCTCGAAAAGATCGGTTAATGAGCCCTTAAGAGCCCCGCCAAAAAGTAGTTCGTCAGCTAGTTTTAATTACATCAATCTCGTTCAGTTGTCAAGCTTGCTACCTCGACGATACCAACCACTAACCCAAATGAGAAGATTAGAAAAGTTAATACTGGACATGACGCGGATACTTAACTAATTTGAATATGTTACTTGTTGTTCCTTGCCAAGCCAATTGTCCACAAAGAAACGGCTATAGCTAAATCAAAATCTCTCAGGAAACCGTTTTGGAGTGGAAAATATTTCCTTTCAGGATATCACACAGACATGTATACAGTTTTAAAACTGTGTTCGTGTTAAAGGTACGATCTAATGGCCTCCACAGACTAAACGCTTAGTTGTCGACAATTATTTGTTATCGACAGCTAATTGTGTCCGATGCGAGCATTCCACACATTAGATGCCTAAATCAGTCCAGCGAGAGCTTAGGAACTAGGATTCACTACGCATGCTCAAATGTGTGTCATGTTTCGATAGTTGTCGATAACTAAACCAATGAATCCCACACACGGCAAAAAACGGTCAAAACGTAGTTGTCGATTAGTTGTCGACAAATTCATTCCACACACTACGTTTTTAAGTTGTCGATAACAAATAGTTGTCGACAACTAATAAGTGTCGAGTCTGCGGAGGCTCTAACCGCCATTCGTCGATCAATCTGCTTACAGTTTGAAGCTGCTCTTCCGTTCTTGATCCGGGACTCAAAGAAAGGATATGAATAGCTTCTTGGCTGAGTTGTACCTGTTCGAACATAAAGTAAAACGATCTCTAAAAAATGAAATAAACAATAGCGTATTTCCAAGGAAAGACTCAAAAGCATTGTATTGTAATACTAGAAGGTATTTTTGGCGCTCAAATAAGGCTTGCTAAAACGTTCAACTGAGACTTGCCTCGCGTACTGCTTTAAAGTGGTTAGGGTCGAACACCATTCCGTCAACGTCCACCCCGGTAACAGCTTCTTCGTCAAGGTCGGCAAACACATTTGAAGCGTTCTGAGAGCGGTATTTCCTACATGACGGAATAAAAACTTCATATCACCACTAGCCGACAATGCTGCGTTCATTCAGAGCAGACTGGCGAGGCGGAGTCGTGTTTCTAACTAAAACAAACTAATTACAAAACATTAAATGATAATTCTTACTAAGAATAAGCTGTGCGCATGCGTGCACCTTGTGGTGCTACTGAGACAACTGAAATCGAGCAAGTCCACCCGAGAAATTCGAAAACCAAAGGATTTAGTCGACATATACTCTTTCAGGAGGTAGTGTCATACATTGAAAGTTTTCATGTAATAGAGCGTTTTCACGTGACGTCATCAAATTCTTAAATCCAAAACTAAAGAGCCACCAAAGTTTTTATCCTCATCAGGCATTAGAGGGACTGATTTTACATCTGTTGACAACTTTTCAGCTCAATAGCGTTCATCGTTTGGAAACCAACGCATTTTGAATTTCAGAGTTATGACGGTGCGTGAGATAAAGCTACGATCGCGTTTGTCGAAAAAAATGTATTTTTGTCGTGATTTTTAGCCATTTAAGACGTTAAAGTATTTGGAAAAGTGCTGATTTAAATGTTTGTTGGTGCAGTGCAGTTAATCAGTGTCCTAGATAGCCAAAGTAAGTTCCAGATGTTAACACTATTTTCGGGCCGCCATATTAATGTACCACAGTAGAACACCAACATGGCGGCTCCATGCTAGGCTCTGTAAATTTTTTCGCGGAACATTTCGACGAATATCTCAACTTTGGGACAACGCACACACCTTAAACTTGGAGAACTGTCTTCTTTATTTATTCTCTCTAATAACACAATATCTTGACTTTATCCACTGAATGGTTTTTAATTTTATTTTTTATTGCGTGACAGTGAAAACGCTCTATAAGCTTAAATGATTTCGCACAAAATTGCACAAAGTTACTAATAGGAGACCGAACAATTATTATAATGAATAACGTTTGACATTGCTTGACAAATGACCGGAACCTATTAGGAAGCCGTTAGGATGACTGATGATGACGAGTCCTAACTTTAAGAACTTAATTGAGGGCACAGGATCTTGTTTTAGCCCTACGCTCGGTGGGGTTCATTGAAAATTCCGAAAAAGAAGTTTATAATGCATGTGTATAAATTCGCTTTAAACTCGATTTAAACTCGATCATTACCCTATTGTAGTAGTAAAGAGCCTGAACAATTCAGCATTGCGCCCGTTTGCTTAGGTTATTATCCGGGAACCCTATCTTTCATTGAAAAACGTCAGAGCTGGGCGAGAGGCCTCATTACACAGACGCGTGGGCAATGGGCAGTAAAAAAAATCTTTTACTAGCACCTACGCAAAACTTCATATCGGGGGAGGACTGAAAATAGCTATATAGTCGGCAGTGAGGAAGATCTTTTAATTTCTTTATTTTAGTGAGGGAACATTTTGATCATGATCGAGTGCTCTCAAGTGGTATGGTTTCACCTGTTTTTGGCCATTAATTAAATTTCTGTTACAAATGTGCGGGCCTACCCACGCAAGAACGTTTATATTAAGATGGCATTTTGCATTTTACTTGCATTTTTCATACCTGTCCATAGAAGTCTTCATTTTCAACAGAAAACACAGCAGTTGAACGATCTTGCGAAATCTCTCAATCGGCTGTAAGAAAAGAGACAGGAATTATGAAGAAAAGTTGACGAGAATCTCGGCTTGGAGGCTTTTGTTAAATCATTGCTAGAGCGAACACTAGAGGAAATTTACATTTGATAATATCAGTAAATCAGTGGGTTTTCTTCTTTAGTCAAGCAGGGTTTATAAAAGAAATAGAAACCTTTTCTTCAAGTTTGTGTCGGGTTAGAGAAAAACTTAAACTGTGAAAATACTCGCCTCCCAGAGCTTCGTTACTCGTACTCTCAACCTTCCATTCGTGATTCTATATATACCGTTTTTATATTCTATATATACCGTTTCTATATATAACGTTTTTTTACCTTCACTGTCTATGACTCGATCGAAACAGGGAAATTGTTTTTTTCTAAAAATGCAAGTAAATGTTGCTTTTATTACAGTGTTTCCGCCGATCTGACAGTGCCTCAGACACCAGAAAATAGCTTTTTCCCGTCCTTGCTATTGACATGGTAATGTAAATGCTTCGGCTATTATCATATATCGGGCGAAGCCCTTTGCTTTGCAGTGGATTACGTTTGCAAACATTCTGATAAAGAATTAACTAACGATTTAATTATTTGACGACACAGAACAGTTCTTTCTTATCAATCTGAATGAAAAGGTAAAAGAAACTGCCATCAAGCGCAATTTACAAATTTAATAATATTACATATCAAAGTTTCCTTCAGTAAAGCTATAGCTCAGAAAGCCTAGAAGAGGTTCTTTCTAGAACCTTTGCAAACGAAATATTTGTGGTCGCACATATTCATTGTCCGATTTCGTCAGCTGTCTTTAGCACAGACAGAAGGTATCCACACCGTTTGCAATGCAATTGACTGAGATGTCAGATTAAAATAGGAACGGTAACTGACAATCAGTGCACACCGACGAATCCAAGAGAGTAATTTTGCTTGCAACAATGCGTGAATCGACGTCCTCAATCACTGCAGGAATAATGGACATCGTTCGAATGGCCGACACGCGATTTTGAATGTACACAGTGGACCGTAACTGAAAATAAGTGTCACGAAATATAACTTACCATCGGCTTTGGAGATCCGTCGTCTTCTATTGTACTCTCTTTTTCAACCGACTCGTGTACCTCAATTGCGGGTAATACTGTTTCAGTTACTTCAGTGCCTGAAACTACATTATCTTCGTTCGAATTACGTCTGGCTTTCCTTCGACAAGCGTTTTTTGCTTTACGTGTTGAATTTTGCGAAGGAAGTCTGCCATCGCCGTTCATGGGCACTACACCATCTTCAGCCGAGTCGGCTGAAGCATTACTTAAAGCTCGTTTCCTTATATTGTTAACCGAGAGAAAATTTTCCAAGTAACTCGCTGGAAGAGAGGCACGTCTTGGCATCGCTTTCCCCTTCTTTAAACTTTGATTAGGGAGCCATTTTTGCTCTTGTTTGGTCTTCGGTGGGGTTTTCTGTGACCCGATGTTTACAGCAACCAGCTTTTCAAGTCCGACCGATTCAGAAGAAATTGTTTTTCTAAGCTTTAAATTTCCTTGTTCGACGTCGTCACCGAGTACTGGAAGATTTTGAAGTTCAGAAAAATTGCGAGGAAAGTTAATTAAATTTGCCTTTTGACTTGACTCTCCGTCTTTTTGAGTTAGAGGCCCATTTGAGTTTTTGGGAAGTTGAATCACGGCATGAGACCGTTTGCTGTCTTCATATGGAGACTCTTGGAGGTTAGAGGGATTAGGCTTTTCAGACTGGCTTCTAATGTAAGATGCTCTGGGATATGTCACATTCCAACACTCCTTGATCAGTCTGCTGTCCGTTGCTTTACTGCCCAACATGTTCGCCATTCGTCGGTAGCTGTATCGTGTTGTTAGTATGGATCTGTGGGTCGTCAGTCAAATTGCAAATCTCTGTATTCTACACAGCCCCATATTTTGTTCGAAACCTTTGCGTTTTCACTCTTCCACAGTTTTTGCAGGGGATTCAGTCTCCCATATTACGACTGTTGCCAGCAGAACACCAATCAATTAACCACTTTCCACTCGTCAACTTCGTGTTGCGTGGCAATATTTTATGTCCGCGTAGAAAATAGCATCCGCTAGGTCTGTACTTATGAACTGACAATTTACGAGGCTTTAAATTGGCTTCCGAATTAACCTCAGTTAACCAAATCGTTAAAAGAAGACAACCGCAAAGTCAACGGAAAACTCCACCATGGCGACTTACCAGTCTTACTAGACTTATCTTTGCCGTGGAATTTAACCTAATGTAAATTCACGAGATCAACCGTGTAAATACAATCAGAACTGCAGGACTCGTTTGCATCAAAATGCACTGTCCATAACCTTTTAAACAAAGGATCGGACCTTCTTAAACAAACAAACCAACATATTTCACCACAGATGTCAAGCTTTCTAAGGAAATTGTTTCTAAATATAACCAAAAGATTGGCGTTTTCAGGTCAATAGGATACATTAATGGCATCTAAATTACGGTTCTTAGTGATCTAGAGCCGATAATTAATAACTGACATGGGATCGGGTGTGAGTTATTTGTTTTCGTCATAACGGTATGGAAATTTGTTTGCTCTACCGCAAAAAAAAATAGTTTCATTTATTTTTTTTTTCCCCGCTTTATTATACATTTAGTAAGCTGTCCTTGACGTTTGGTCTCAAGTCGCCCTAAATGCGTACCTCGATGACCTGTTTATGTTATTTGGGCCATTGAAAAATGTTATGTTTCTTGTTTTGGCTTATTTATTTATTCAAAACTGACATGGCACTTAAAGCGTGAAGAAAGATATCACTTGCGCAACACCCGATATCAGACTGAGGAATTTGTTATAGGATATATATTTCCCTAATGGTCCGATATTTTTGATATTTGACTTGCTGAATCTACAGCTCTTAGCTTCATTGTTCCAAAAGGTGGTAACAAGTGACACCATTGTTTTGAAGGGCACTTAAAATGAACCCCTCAATTTGCTACGCGGGGTTCCTTCTTTATGTTCTGACCTATAACAATTAAATTCGAGCATTGAGCTGTGAAATTGGACTGCCATGACGCCGCTGGGGTTAACTTTTTCATCATATATCTCTTTTCGCATTTTAAAAGCTCGTAATTTAATATCACAAAAAAAAATACTGTAAACCACAGAAGATCTTACCTCATCATTCTTTCCGTAAACTCCACGCTGCAGATCTATTTTTAACGTAAGAGAGACTTTTTTTTCACTTTAGACCAGTTGCCGTCTTGGAAAACGACATCGAGAAAGCCCTGGAGATAAGTTAGTCTGCGTGTTTGCGCGGGCGAGCTGCTACGTCACAGTGTCAATAGAGGCAATTGAAGATCGGTGACACGCGAGTAGTCGCAATTCGAAATGATAGTGCTAGCTATAAGTCGAATCTGCTAAACATGTAAAATTGTTTCCAGACCAGTTGAGTGGGCTTCAAAACAGTTTGTAGGCGACGAGTTCCGCAAGAACTTCAATTGTCCCTTCAATTACCCCAGGTCACGTTTCCGTTCACGTAATAAAGGATGACTCATCATTGCGGGAAATGACGTACCTTCGTACGTTCGTAATAGCGTAATTAAATGTGGTCTAGACATATCACTATTTGTATATTTTTGCATGACTTTGTTACGTACTATTTAACTTCCAATACTAACCTGCTCATTAACGTGAAAAAATATTCAGTAACTAAAGAACAAACGAGCACTCTGTAAATGACTACATCGCAAAATGTAGACAAAGGAAATTGGCCCATAATGGTAGAACCCCTACTTGAGGGCGGAGTACTTTGATACCTAATTAAGTATAGAGCTAGCACAGGGGAAGGGGGCACAACCCCGTTCCTGGGGTCTCTCATCTTGCGGCCCTCCCTAAGCGAGACAGGTTGATGGGGGGGGGGGGGGGAGGGGAGGACGGTGCGCGCTGCTCAGCCATTACTCACCTCCTCCGACATTGTGTCTTTTATGCGGAACGACATTCTACGATACGAGCCGAAGATTGACAGCTTACGGGTAATAACGGACCGATCAAACTCCTCCTCTTTCTTCCTCTTCTCCTTCTCTTTCGCCACTTCTTTCTCTCTCATTTGCTGGCGTTCCTTCTCTTCCTGTACTCTGGCCATTTTGTTGATTTCTCGGCTTAACTTCCTGGAAGACTCGCTCTTGGCATCCATCAGTTTGCTGGCGACTCCGGAGAAAGATACTCGGCGCTGAAGGCGCCGCGGAGTCTTACTGTCCGTGGAAAACACTGGGTTCGACTGTCGAAGATAAAGAATCTCAGTTAATACAATGACATGGAGCCCAGTTGAAACGTCCACTTTTAGGTCAGGCCCAGTATTAACAGGGTAGGTTCAGATTACAATTCTAATCCCTTTGATACTAGCTACAAGCAGCGACATTTACTCTAGTGCTTCAGAAATTCCTTAGAGACCCACCTTAACATTATTTGTGACTTATCATAATTGATGGATTTTAATCAGTTTAAAATGACATATCATGACAGGTATAATTTAACTCTGTCTATCTAGCAACTCCTGCTCGCGCAAAAATAAACACAACGGATACACTTCTTAAATATAAAACAGTTTTTACATAATTTCCATTTTCGTTTTGCCATTTACCTGGTCAGTTATGTGGAGGGGTCGTGATTATGTTACCCAGATAAATGTATCAAGAATATAAAAGGAGAGGAATCCAATAGGTTCACAGTCGTTGGTCGTATTAACGACGTTGTGGGGTTAAGGGGGTTTTCAAATTTAATTGAGCTTTTGTTTGGTCTAGGCATACTCTGTTTTTTGTGGACTTTTATTTCATTATATATTGTTTTCACACGACAATTTAGGTAAACATTTTAGGCAGTTTATATTACAGTACATCCATTTCACTCCATGTATTGTAATGTAAAATACCTAATGTTATAAAAAATTTCAAGGCATACTCAAGGCATATATAGTTGCATACTCGATGAGGAGTGAGATCAGAATTTTAGAGTTGCCAACTACCTCTCGGAGCGAATTTCAGTCGCTGGTTCTGAAGCAGTAGATTACGAGTCACAACAACGCTCCAAGCTACATAACGCATTTTAAAGCAATTTTTCATTGAATTGATGAGCGCGTGCAAGCAGCTGCAAGTTTCAATAAAACAACAATTCAATCCGCGCTCTCGATTTGCCCTGCGACTGGACATTTTCTTGAAGGATTATTAGCTGGACACGATCAGGCTAAAGTTTCAAGATGAACAGACGATACCCAGCATCCTCTGCGTCTGTTAAAAGGATAGCAACAAGGTTTTGCGAATGTCTTTTTGCGTCACACAAACAAAAACAAAATCCGAAGGGACGCTCTTCGGCACGGTGTAATCGTGTAATTGTTTGCCAGATGAAGAAAAATTTGTCATAGAAGTGAAAAAGAGAATCTGTTAACAAGATTAATATGGATCTTAAACGCACAATTGTTTTTTTTTTTTTTTTTTTTCACACATCGGAACAAAGGTCCTTTAAAGACAAGAGACATCGTCTCTTGGAAAAGAGTGAGCTAAACTATTTTTTGAAAAAACAGATGCTTTTAGTATGAACCAATGTGTATAATATAGTTATAAAAATAGGTTTCAAACGTGAAATCTTGATCACTGTTTTCTGGCTGCTCGAGTTCGATATAGAGAATTTTAAGCTTTTGAAATTTCTTGAGTGATGATGAAGAACAGGAAAAAACCCGTCTGTCTGAAAATATCGTATTATCTAAAACCAAAGTGGCAATCAATCTTTCACAGCCGCTAGCTCAAGTAAAACATTGCTGTGCTAAAAATGGTGACGATTCCTTCCAGTTTTGAAGGACTCTCTATCAATTTTTCTGTTGCCACTTTTATATTTCTGTTGGTTATAGCTTTTTTTGCTCGCCTGTCTCCACTAAGACGTAGTCATTAGAACTATACTCCGCTCGAGGGTCGATTATACATGTGATTTCAGTCTTATTGATAAGACTTGAATTTAACGATAACTGCAGAAATTCTCGCGCTTTCATTTGCTAATTTTCATTGTCAATAAGTGGACAGACACATGAATTTATAATTTATTCGATGCGTCAACGAGCGAGAGCGGACAATTTCACAATTTGTTATTGTAAAAAACAAATTGACGTCAGTTTTTCATGTCCTGTTATTAACAATGAATTTCGTCACAATATCGTCAAAGTAGTCTGCGGTCCAGACAGAGACGCCTGAAAAACTGACGTCAATTTGCATTGGGTAATTGTTTCATTGTTTTTGGTTGCCTGAAGCAAAGCTGTACTGACATGCGCATTACACCATCTTACAGACTAGTTGTTAACTGGAAAATTACATCTTCTCATTCTAATTAACTCTTAACTGGAACTTTTAAAAACGATAATTGATGAAGTTGAAGATAACAGGATTTTATCCTTAATAATTCTTTTTCTTTTTCCTCTATCATTTTCATTACTTTTGACCATGTTAGAGAATGCAACAAGTACTCTATAAAAATATCGAGATCATAACCTAATTGTGAAATAGATACAGTGATATAACGGCCTGATCGATCATGTTTATGGTTAAAAACTGGAAATTCAGTCTTAAAGCAAATCGTGACAGCATCACGCGTTAAATAAATGAAAATTTAATAAACTTGGCGCTCTGACGACTTAAAAACATTCAGTAACTGACATAAACGCGACAGGTTAAACTAAAATGTGAATATTAACGAAACCATGTTTGTTTATATATTAGCAGTGATGTTGGCAACGCGTTTTATAGTGCCTTTTAACCGTATGTCGTGTTTCTTTCAATTACCCGTTTCAGAATTGCTTTTATGAAGTTTTCAAAACGTAACAACCTCAGTAAAATGAAACTAATCAAAGAGAAGTATATACCGGTGTTGAAGTCGACATATTTAAGTAATGTTTGAAGATTGTCGAGACATTGGCAAAACGTGTTTCCTACTGACTTGTAGGATATGAGCAGTCTCTCTTTGCTACAGCTGCGGATTTCTTAAGTGACACTGAGAAATTCAAAATGAAAACTTTGTGAGTAAAGTAGTGTAGCGCTATTCATATAAACTTTGAATTTCCTTGTCGGAATTTGTTCGTTGTCTAACCATTCTAATGTGCAATACAACAGTTGTATTACCCGATGTTTTTATGTCATACTTATTAACCGTAGAAGAGATTTCACTAACCTGCCTACCATCCAACAGAGTTTGCGACAGGGTATACTTTCTCTTTCTTAACATAAACATCATGAAACTGCGAGAAATACAGCTGTATTGCCAAATGATCGGCCGCGAGCGCCCTACGTTTTTGTTTGTTCTCTGTGTGTCAATGAACTGACGTGTTGTCAACAGCGGCGAGCTCAACAACAAAACAAAGTAGTCTTCATAAACCGTATCTAATCCCTGCCTATTAAATAAGCCGCTATGCCTGTATAGAGTCATCTACTGGCTTATCATGAAGTGAAATAAAATGCAATAACACTCGAAAGCGAAAAACAGGAAAACAAGGAAAAATACGGATTCTTCATTTTGTGCAAAGAGGAAACCTTCGGTTCAACTTATCTGCTTGTACTTGACGGAATTTCCTTCCATACTTTATTTTTTCTGCATTTAGGTTGTCCACCACAATTGAGTCTAATTATTTCCTCGATTGTTTCTTAAATATTAATTTGGGCATCTTATTTAATGGAGGTAATTTTTGCAGTATATAAAACCCAAGGTTATTCTTAAGAACTAACACAAAATACTTGAATACAAATCTAGACCTTAAGTAATTTCGATTCGACTACTCTAAAGTTGAGCTCTTTAGAGTGGACGAGAGCATTGATTGGCTATCGAAATGGCAAGAGACTTCAAAGAAAATGCATTGTGCCAACAACAACACACCACTAATTATAACAAATGGAAATTTTCTCTCACTGACGAGCTTTCATGAAAAACCATTTCATACTCGGTAATCTCTATCAGAGGGCAAATAGCAGTATGCTGTAAGGAAAAACTGGGTCTTAATTCAGAGACGAAAAGTAAAATGTCTTTATTTATTTTGTTCCTAAAACTCAACAACAACATAAACATAACTCATTGTCTTTATCTCTAAGTGTGTTGGAATCGGTATAACTTCCTTCATCACTTGCTTTAGACCAAAAGGTTCTCGACGAGATCGGTTAATTTCTGATTATCGAAAAAGCACAATTCAAGTCTCACACCCCTCTTTGTTAGGACTACTCTCTTAATGACACTTCTCCTTCCCTCCAAAACGTCCCCCTGTCTCGCCACCTCCGTGCCCTCCAAAGACAATCCTCAAAGACAATTATGACGATTAGACAATGAGTTTAGAAATATCCATTCAACCACAAATGTTTCGGTTACTTTGTATAGTAAGATTTTGAGTGAGATGTGTTTAAAAGATAGATAACCCACATCTATTCTCTAGTCTTATAATTAAATATGATTACCTTTGCAGGAGCTTAACAGAGCTTTAAACGTACTTAGTCTAAGCTCGCAATTACGAGGGTAACTTTGATGCATGAAAACTGCTTTCCTAGCATGCACCGAGCGAAAGCTAAGAGGAGAGAAGAAAGAAGATTGCATTGAGGCTAAGGGGTGAAAAAATAAAGGATTTCTTTGCTTTATTCCGTAGTAGAATATTATTAATTCATTCCTTGCCCTCGATGAGTTCCTTTAACATTTGTTAGCTCGTTTAGAAAAGATATAATTAAAGACAGTATACCTTCACATTGTCGGCTATAAGCGTCCACCGTGTACTTCGTCTCGTCCACAGTGACATTTTCTTCTTAGGAATTTGTTTTCGTCCGTGAATGTTAGTCATGGTGGCAACAGAGTGATGCCTCTCTCTCTCCTCTGGAACGCTAGGAAGTGTCATGATCCTTTTTGCCGCTGTAAGAAAGTAGACTGATGATATCGTCTGAATTCATAACTACAGTTATAATCAATACAATATTTTCGCTAGTGCGCGGCTGATCTATACGCGTCACGTGACTCGGAATATACCCCAGCTAAAACTGGAGAATATCCGAATGATATTCTCAATTTACAAAACTGCTCATGCTGAGAAAAATATTTGAAGAAAAATCTGAACACAATGGTCTCCATTTTGCGCGAAAACATGCCTAGCGGATATGTGTCCTTGGACATTATCTGTTCCTCAAAGCTGATAGTTTTCTTCAAGCTACACTCTTGGATAACTGGTCGCTTCTCGGAACAGATAATGTCCGTGGACAAATATCTATAAAGCATATTTTCAATGCCAAATGGAGGCTATTGTTTATATATGCAACGAAACATAACACCCCTGACTCACCTAGAATCGTTATATAACAACGTAACCGCAGCATGGGACATCAAATGTTTGAAACGGTGAAAGTTTTGTGGAAGTTTTGAAAAAGACCGCGGCAGAAAACCTAGATTCAGAATAATCTGCCAAATTAAGCATGACAAATCGTTATCCGTTGGGCCATACCAACAAGTGGTCCGACAATCTTTGAAAACGACGTCAACTTTGCGTTTTCGTGAACAGGAGTTCAAAATTTAAAAAAAGATCTATAAACTCCTCTCGGTCTCAGTCGACTTTGATAGTTGGTTCGTGCCTTCGTCCTAGAAACCTCGAGCTCACTGCCTAATTGTCAAGCAATAGTGTTTTATTTTAATATCTACATTAAAATGCACATGTTCCAAAAGTAATTGCTCAACGGCGCACAACAGTCATAACATTAAATATGACTATGCCGGGGAGGGGTACTCCGAGCTTATGTAAGCTATATAGCTATCGATGAAACTAAATTAAAGGGTATAGTTTTTGAACTATTTCAGTTTGAGTCTGGTGCGAAATACGCTCTTAGAGCTCAGTTCCGAAATTGAGCTCGCTGGCTAGAGGAAACTAAATTTTCCGCAATAAATCGAGCACCTATCTCTAGCCAAACGTAAATGCTTACGCAACTCAAAGCTACTCAGGTCATGGCGTTAGAGAATTGTACTTATTTCAGCGGTCCGAAATAGAGTATCACTTTTTGGGTCAGGTCTGAAAATAATTAATAGTGTAAGGGATATTACATATTTTGATCTATAATTTCAAGAAATACGTCGCACAAAATTTTTGGCGCGTAGTTCTCCGGTTATTACTTTAGTGATATCGTAACTCGACTGCAAGCCCCAACATAAAACAAGTCTTGTGGCTTCTTGCAAGCAGCTACCAATTTTCCCCGTATGTATGATTCGTGATTTCTGCTCTACTAGGCTAACTTTGCTAAATGAGGCAGTTTCTTACCGTTAAGCAAGTTCCACGGATTCTCGTGAAGTAAATTCCTTTCTTGAAACATTTTACTGTTATTTTCAGGGCTATATTCAAAACTGAAGCTCGCAGAGAAAACTCTCCCGTTTCAATGATAACAAACTGATACCATATTGGTATTATAAACTGAAGTGGTCTTTGGAAAGTTGCTTGTGCGCCACAAGTTCTAAGAAATGTATCTGAAAGATATTGGCTGTCGATTTCATCACTATCATGAATCAGCAGTTTGTTAAAATTAGAACTGACAGTAATGATATTAATCAAGTTGCCCGTAAAGTATGTTTTCATAATAATGCTCTATGGTTATATATCTTACATGCTGCACTGTGGCCAGAAATAAATCTTAACTGAATTAAATTGTCACAAGACTTCATTCGGCTTAAAACCACAAGCACTTGAACAAGGTAATATTGAAATGTGGTTGCCATCAAAGCAGATTATATTGATCAGCAATATTAGCTCGTTAGTTCTCAATTAGCAATGCACGGGAATGCGGTGAGTAGATCGATTTGCTAGTTATATAATACCAGTTTAAGACGATGAATGCTTCAAACTTACGCAGACATTAATTATAAGAACGAGTAACATGCACAAAAAACCTCAACAGTTTGAAAAATTCCGTCCACGATCTGAACAAGACTCCGCGCGAAATTTTATGCATCAGTTTTTTTGGCTTATATTCCATTGCATAAACTGGTTGCTTAATGCGATATTCACTAAAGCAGAAAAGTTTCGAGAATGTTTTCTGTTCTGGTACCAGCCATAAATAATTCCAGACAAAGTATCACGATTTGCCAAGATAATTTTGTATTTAATGTTTGACTGATCTGACAAACAAGACGGTCCTGTAGGCAGTCATGATGAGGAAAACAAGTGCTTAATCCTTCCTTAGAAACAAGAAAAATTCCAAAAGACTTAGCGAGCCGGTTTTACTCCGCGATCGATTGATCCGTTGTCAAAATAAATCATGTTTTGAAGTGGCTATAAGGAAATTCCTGGTTTTGTCCCCCAAAATACCCGGGAGACGATAACAAATTTAAAGTGGTGCGTGGGTACTTAAAACAAGACGATCGATTTAGTAACCCGCGTGATCTTGTCGTTAAGTGAGAAATCAGTCATTTACCTTCGACCTCGCCTTTGAAAACGTAATTCGTTGACAAAGTATGAACTTTATGCATCTTGTTTTCTTTCTTTTTCTTCTCTTGTTATAAAATTCTTGGGGTCAGCTAAGTAGTTCACTTATCGTGTACCCATCTCTGTAGCTGTTTCACCTGTTTTGCTGATAAAAGAACTTCTTTCACTCGGGATTTAGCCTAACAACACATGTGTTTAGTTTATGTGCGTGGAGTAAAAGAATCATTTGTGATTTCAATTTACATCATTGAAGTAATTCCTAAGGGAAATAAAACGGAATTTAAAATGGAAATAGAGCGGCTATGGATATAATGGGGCTATGGAGGTGTGAAACTATAATAAACACTGCAGGATCGTACAATAAAAATTAGAGAACTGTGTCAGACCATGACAAAGTCCTTATCCTTGGTCCGAGAAATCCCGAGATGTTTCTTTTTAAAGCTCGATTGAGCAATTTATCAACACAAGCACAATCTGCTTAAAAGGTTCTTCCTATTATAGTTTGTACCATTGTTTATTCTTCATGGAAGACTTGAGTATCAACATTGTCGTTCAGTTCAAAACATAGCTGAGTGAAAGCAAAAACTTTTTTGATTAATCTCAATCCCGCGATTTCGCAAAAGCTTAGGGAGAAAAAAAAAATAGAGGTTCTATTACTACATTCTCATTTCATGATTGTCGAAATGAAACTAGTTATCATGTTGGATTATAACACATTGGAATACAAGTATTTTTAAAAGCAAGGCCATTAGTTCTCACTGGGGGGTTATTGTTCCAATAAGCAACCAATATAACTTTGGTTCACAATCACTTTGTTTTCTCAACATCTAATCGCACGGTTCTTAATTGCATGCTACAAGATCTGAAAACGGTACATAATCTTAAAATACCTTGTGTTTTAATCGGTAGTATATTTTTTTTTCTTTAACTGGGTCTTTTTTTGTAGTAGAACTACAAAGAAAAGAGCCGAGGGCGTGGGTAGTTCTTCATTGAGCCCAAGAAAAGGGAACGAACCATGAGAACACGATTAGAAGAATCGTAGAATCGCCACTTTCTTCGAAGAGTCTTCGCACGTTGATAAACAACATTGAACATTTGGGACGGTAAGCTGACTCCAGCAAAGCGTACACTTTGCTGGAGTCATAAAGATAGGGTGGGGCAACGCTATCGGACACTTTCGATTGGTTCACGAAAAGTGTTCACAAGCTCTGTGACTTCTTTTAATGAGACACATGAACCGTTGTAATGAATTCAATCTGACGCTAAACCACAACTTCGTTCCCAGGGTTTCTTATCTTCCCGCCCTCCCGGAGTGAGAGAGGAGAAGGGCGGGAATAAAGATGAGAGATCCTGGGAACGAGGTTGGCAAAACCAATGATGAGGCTCAGCGCATTCAACATTGTTCTGACATTTTCCCACACATGACACCAAATGCAAGCTGTCTTCGCTTTTTGCCACTAGCAATTGGTAAGCTGGGGGAGGGAGGGGGGAAGGGCTAACTTAATTAAGAACAACGTTAGATTACAGGGAAATCTGTGGATGAGCTGTTACTTTAACTGTTTTATTTATGAAAAAATTTGTTCGACATTACAAACTAAAAATTCTATGGTTCAGCAACTGCTGACTGCATCCTATTAAACTGCCCTGAGAAAATTTAATTACAAATTAAGTTAACAAACTCATAATTACAAATGATAATTTCCTGAAAGCTTGCAAAAAGCGGGCTGTATTGTGCAAACCTGAGTGGTCACTGCTGCGTTAGGTCGGTGAGTTACACTTGAGCAAATGTACGGCGTTGTCAACTTTGGAAAATTCAAGACCTGATCTTTAAACATTTAGCAGGCCTTATGTTAAAAATGAGACAAAATTGAGACAAAAAATGTCCCCTTTCTCCAAGTCCGTGACGTGCTTCTTAAAAAAGCACTATTCTATGGCTCTTTCTTCAAGTTACAAAGCTATTGAAATTTACTTAAAATAACATATACAACACCAAATAACATTACATATATACATATACACTACCAAAAGTAATAACATACTCTAGATTTACAAATTCAATAGACTTTCTAAACTTTTTCAGCCTTTCTCAAACGTCACATTGAAGTCATCTGGAGTTTGGTGTTTCTTGCGCATAATTCACATGTTTAAGTTGCTCCAAGACATATCCCACGGCCTGAAATATGAAGAAAAAATACTAATGGAACTGTGAAACAGATATTACATGATTCCGGTAAAATGACTTTGAGAAACGCCGGTTTAGGAACCGGGCCGAGTTGTTCGGAAGCCAGTTAACGCGAGCCCAGCTAGGATTAAAAGTCAACCGAAGAGTTCATTTTTCTTGTATAAAAATGTTTTTCACTGCTTATGTTTTGTGTAGTTTGAGGTTATTCAGAGTAAAACCTGAAGGACAAACAATGTAAATAGAAAACCTCACCGCAAAGTTACACTGAAAACTGGAATTTTCACAACCTGGTCTAGATTCTTAATTTTAACCACCACATTAAATTGAACTATTTGACGTTTTGAGGGTTGTCCCTTGGTCAGAGTAAATTAGGATTCTAAGTTCTTTTTCGGTTCTTTCTACACTACCCAGTTTATGAGGCGATTCTGATTTCATCATCACATTAATCGCTTTCTTCTTAGAGACCTTAGAAGTCAGTGAAAAACTAGACTGCTTGGTTCTACTCACCGCTCAGTTGTAGATGGTCTTCCCCGGGCTCCTTTGTAGTCGTGAGAGTACTCGGTCTGCCAATGAAGAGCGGGAGTCTGAGCTAAAAACAACAAGATGACAAACTATTAAGTTCTTTTAAAACCTGCGCAAACACCAGCAACTCAAAAACGTTACTGGTGCGGTCGTTAAAAAGACAAGCCTAAAGAGCTTTTTTGCCTGACTTTTTCCTCAAAGACTCTGAATCGAAATGTTACTACTTCTTATTTTTGAGCCGCTTCACGATAAATTAGTGGAAACTGAAATTACTTCTTTACAAAAATTGTACGCCCCGCTTACCTTTTGAGTTCGGTCTAAAGCGATCTGTTTTCCACGCGGTCCTTGGTTTGTAGTTCGGAAGTTCTGAAAGAACAAGATGACATTTTACACCTTGCGCTACTTGCAGATCTTTTGGATCACTCAACTTCACGTATACCCTGGAATATACCTCCCGCCTTTTTCCTACCAATGTACCAATCTAGCTCGTAGCTCAAGTCTTCGTTCAAGCCCTCATGTTACTGCGCATGCTTGATGAAAGAGCAGCAGTTCTCGAGAGTTCCGCTGGAGGATCGATTTTAGACTGTGAGCAGTCCCTCTTTTGCTCAAGAACGCAAAGAAGAACACAACACTGAGTGAGCGACCGTGAGCATGCGAGCGTGACATCCCGGCTCGCGGTTTCGCCGCTTGAATATCACACTACTAATCACGCTCGCACGGTCACTTGTTTTGCGTTCTTTCCGACGGATTAACGAGCAAACCGAGAGAGACTGTTCGCAGTCTAGATCGATCTTATTGGCCTTACTAGCAATAAAAAACCGTGGGCCATGGAGCTTGATGTGTTTCACTGGCCATTCGCAATTCAACTAGAAGACTTTCAATCGGAACTCTCCAGAGTCGCTCGCATCCCGAACGCTGGTCAAAGGTAGCGAAGGCTCGGCATACTAGTTTGCACGGAACATACATGAATTTCACGGATTTTTACAGCTGTGCAGCATAGCTGCTGCATACCTACCGAGCGGTCTAGCGTTGAAGACGGTGTTGTAAGTCGTTGAAAACCAGCGGCTTTTGTTGTGTTGTAGAATGTTAGGTGCTGACTGTGAATCCCGGATGGGCGGGAGATTTAGGGACGGATTGTTCTTCCACACTAAGTAAGCCTGAAGAAAAGCAAAATATCCGTTGTAGAAAAAGTGTTGGTAGCCCTGCCTTAAGAGAGCTTCCTCACAGGTTATTGTTTGATTGGCGCCTGTGGGTAGGTACACGTTTGGGTCACACGCATGGATGGTGAAGCCACGAGGAGAGTCACTGAGTGCAGAGTGCAAATGAATTATATTGTCAGTTACCACAACAATTCAGTCATAGTCAATACCAGAAGCTTATTACCTTGAACAAGGTGATAAGCTTTTGTCAATACATAATGTAAATACTTTTACACTTTAATTTAATTATTGCCTTCGATTGACCGCTTTCCCTGCGCAAAATTTATAACCAGTTTCCCGCGTTTACGAGTCTAAAAAGGCGTTTTAGTCGCAAAAACGAGCGGATAATTTTGAATATCAGTGCTTAAAGAGTTGCTGGATTATCCGCATTATTACACGACATATGAAAAAGAAATCGCCGGAAAAGTGATCTATCCACAATAAACGGAAGTAAACAATAGTAATTTAGCATCCTTTTCCGATCTTTTTTCATGAGCTCCGAGGAAAGCCAGAGCCTGAGGCACCAACATAGGTTTAGCGGGATGCGGAATGAAAATTAGAAAATCAATTAAAAAATGAAGGGCGTTACGCAGAAAACTGCGACTAAAACTAGGCGGGCGGATGGGTCGGGACAAGAGAATACAAGTATCACAATCTCTTGACCGGGATTGAGCCAAAATAGCGAAGGGATGCGGCATTGAAAAAGCCTGTGTTGGACCCTCTGATACTTCGGTAACATGCTGATACATTACCTTGTCTGGATACTGCCATGGGTCGGTTAATGCCGCGTGTGGATTGTTTTTCCGATGTACTGAGGAAGGTTGTACATTATGACGACAGTATCTCAGCTGAGGAGTTCTGAAGGTGGACATGTAATGGCTTGACTCGAAAGGCCAGCCGGATGGAAGATGTTCAGCGGTGCTCATTCTAAAAAAAAAAAATGAAAATCTTTCAGTGAAATTTAAAAAGAAAGAATAGCCCAACGCATATAGACCATTCTGGATAGGTAACGCTCCTCGAACGCGCGCGAGGCGAGCGCGTGTTGCGCGTGGCGGCATGTACCTCAAAGTTCTTCGAGCGAGAATCGGCAAAAGTTTTGTAATGGCAGTATCAAGAATTAGGGTTGCTCGTCAGGTCCGCGGTGCAGAAGATTGTAGTGAGAACCATTAATTTTAATTCGCCTCCTCTTGTCCCCGTTCTTGCCGCCTAAGCGCAGATCAATCATGAAAGTTGTCAACTGTGCGATTATGCGCTTCATGGAATTCGGCAAACATAATTAGTGAACAAAATTCCTTTTTTGTTTCTTTCTTCTCCTCAAGACCAAAATCAGTTCCACAAAAACAAACTACCGCTATCTTGTTCTCACTGCGACTTAAGGAAGCGCTGCAATCACGCACGTCCCAAAACATCTCAGAACGTTTGATCGTGAGTGAGTTGATGTATTTAAGGGATCGGTCCATCGAAAGTATTTTAACCTGCCAGTTACCTTTGAGGATATGCTGGAGTTCCAGTGGCTCCAACATAATCTCTACTATATGTGGTCCATGGAAACTGTTTCTTTCTTATCCCAGACGCTAAAAGTAAATAACAAACAATCGATATAATTAGATGGATCAATTTACACTCGCTTGCAACAGACTTCCATCAGTCGCTCGTTTACATTAAGACGGCGAGCAAACGTTTTGAAATGTTACTGCAGCCCATGAGGACAGCACTAGTTAGATCACCGCTTACCTGTGGCTGGAGTTTCTGGTTCCGTTCCCCAGGGCGGATTTTTAACGTTGCTCTTTACCGGAGAAGTTATCTCTCTCTCTTCAGGCATTGTTGTTGTTCACTTGAAGAAGAAGCCGGAATTAAGTGGACAGCTGGATCGGTTTCCAAGGCCTTTAACTCGAGATGAAAAGGAAGCGATGTCTATTAAATGAGTCCTTCGGTGATCAGTAGACTTTCTCAGGCACGAACAAACGATCTTTTTGTACCGTGTTGTTGTCAATGCTGATCTTTTCAACAGAAAACTTATCAGTATTTGGCGATGGTCTCGGAGTAATTTATTCTTCAAATCCAACGATTAAACATGAAGGTTGCACCTCATTGGATAGTGGTTGCTAGGTAACTGGGTTCTTTTGTGCAAATTTCACGCTATGCACAGCGTGACCGCTGGAGTGAAAACTTGTTTTCTTCTTTACAGTCATTTTGTTACTGTTTTGTTCTGCAGGAATTGTAATGGACGAGCTTTAGAATTCATTTATCAGAAGAAAATAGCAAAATTGCCGTATGTTATTTTGAGATCACGCCATTTATGTCACGCAATCTCATTCCCAGAGGTTGATCTGAGCCAGAAACATGACAGCGGCCGATCCCTGCAAATTCCAGTTGCGCGGAGCTGCACGGGCAGCTGCACGTCGTCGGAGACTCTGTTTCCGGGTAGGCTGTGAGCTTCGTAAATTAAAAGCTGAATCAAAGAAATGAGCGACACAAGATTTCGAAACCATTTTACGCAATCAATACTTTACTTTCTTGCGGTCGTTACTAGTTCAGACAGAGTCGTTCACACAGTAGAAGATGGCGTCACGGGGATTTCACGCAGCCACTGACTCGTCGCCAAACAGCTCGTGTCGTTCTTACCAGTCGATAAGTGGAACAGAGAGTCCAACTTTCTACTCTCCACGGTCACTTAGTCCCGACATTGAAATAATACAAAGAGGAGACGAAGTTTCTAGGGATGATGCACCGTTGATAACGCATGAAGACCACCATGGAAATAACCAAAGTGAACTTCCAATGTCTATCGTCTTCGCTGACAGTTCTTCGACTTCTTTTGAAGCTGAGGTTGTACCATTCTGGGAGCATATGAGGTAAGTTTTTATATTTCTAGACCTAGAAACTGTTTTTGAAATTCAAGCTCTTACAAGTCTTACTTTTACGCATTTGCAGAGTAGCATTTTGCAATTTATTGTATACTTAACTTTTGTACATTTTATGAGCTGTTATGAAGACAGTTATTAAAGTAATCCCTCGCGGAATTGATGCATGTGTATTAGCAATCGAATGAAAAAAAAAATTGATATCACATGATTGTGTTTTGCAAACTAAGATTTGCAGAAATTATTTTGATGACAGTTTGTAATGAATTAGGAAAACACTACGTAGACTATGTGATAAATAATTAATATTACATGTACCTCATAATTCAATCAGTCTTTTCATTTCTTTAATTTGGGTCAACTTTGGAATTATCGGAGGTCCATGGGTGGTCTTTGGAGTAGTTTTCCTAGCAATAAATGAAAATTCCTAAACAAAAGTATAATTTCTGTAATTGGACATCGGTCTGTGTAAAAGTCTGACTGCGGACTTTGGTAAAATGCGGACGGCTGAGAGCAAAATACAGACTGTAGATCGGGGGTAAAATGCAGACAACAGACTCTGACTTTAACTGAATCATGTTACCATTTCCATCATTGAGAGCTAACCGTAAACAGGCTAACTGAAGCGTTATTTAGGCTAACCTGAGTGATGTTCAATCTAACTGGAGTGATTCTCAGGCTAACTGGTGTGCAGATTTTCACTCCGATTAGCATGAGAAACCCTGTTAATATGGTTAGCACTCGATCATGGAAATAGCACTGTCAACATATACTTGGTGCCTGTTTACAAGGAGGGAGGGTTACCCTAGTAAGTGGGTTAACCCTAGCTGGAGGGCAAAAGATAGCCCAGGTTTACAAGCAAAATTTCACAGGTAGAGTAACCCTACAACCCGGGACAACTTAATGCGCAGTTACACTCAAAGGGTCTGGAAACAACTGAAAAGTTAACCCGAGTAGGTGGTTTAACCCTACCCAGAGTGTTTACAAGGGAAAAAGTTAACCCGCCTACCCGGGTAACCCTAGCTGCCTTGTAAACATGACAAAGAAAAAAAGAGGAAATGTGTGAGTACTAGGGTAACCCGCTTGCTAGGGTAACCCTCCCTCCTTGTAAACATACCCTTAATAAGTCTGTAGTCTGTAGTCTACAGTAGTCTGTTGTCTGTATGTAGTCTGTAGTCTGTAGTCTGTAGTCTGTAGTCTGTAGTCTGTAGTCTGCAGTCTGCAGTCTGTAGTCTGCAGTCTGCAGTCTGCAGTCTGCAGTCTGCTGTCTGCATTTTACTTCCAGTCTGCATCTGAATGCAGTCTGTGTTTTTCCCCTGGTCTGCAGTATGCATTTTACCCCCAGTCTGTGTTTTTACATTGACCAATTTGACAATTACCCCATCAGCCTTATCAATTATGTGTGCTTTAATGACTTCCTTCCTAATGTTTCCCCACTCACTTTCTCATTCAAAAGAAGTTCTTCAAGACTTTGTTATGTTTGGTACATGATTAATTAGTAACTGGGTCTAGTTTGGACATTATACAATTCATAGCTAGAGCAGTCTCATTCCCCTTGACCAGCGGCTGGAAAACGAGAGCTCTGGGAGCAACCGTTTTGAAATAACCGAATTCTGCCCATCCAGTTTCACTGCGCAGTCTGCATCTATGGCACACGCCTGAAATGGTTGCTCCTAGAGCTCTCATTTTCCAACCGCTGGTCAAGGGGAACGAAGACTCTGGGAACGAGATTGTAGCTAGAGTGATCATGCTCACAATTTGAATTACTCACTCTATTTCTTCCTGAATTGTTCAAACACCCAGTATAGTTACTATACCGGCCATTACTTGTTAACACATGTTTAAATTGAATATTTTAATTGAATTTATTGTGAATGACTAATACCCATCATTCATTTTTGTTACTTGATATTTATAATGTAAATTGCATAAATTAATGAAAACATGCAAAAATTTGTTTTTGTCAGCATGATACCATAGGATCCTTTCAGCAATTTGGTACAACTTCCTCTTTATTAAGTCTATTTCACAGATGTAAGGCAAGCCTGAAAGATACCCTAAGGGTTAAAACTAGGAGTGTCATACTATACGTCCTGAACACCCAAAGTGAGACCAAAATCCATGATTTGCATGTCTACTAAAGCCTGGTTCACACTTGTGAGATAAGCATAGCACAAGTGAAATAAGTACAAGCATAAGCACAAGAAAAAGAAACATGTTCCTTTTTTCTTGTGCTTGCATTTATGCTTATTTCACTTGTGTTATGCTTATGTCGGGCGGTACAGACGACTCAAACAATATCGAGAGCTCAATGAACACAGTCTTTATTCCTGAGCTTGACCACGAGGACTTCGTGTTACAACAACAACATGATCTGGGGAGCCCGGATGTAGTTTCCCTCAGGGAGGGTATAGGTACAAGTGACAGGCCAACATCCCCCTTCTTTGAAAAAAAAAAAAATAGTAATAATAAATAAAACAGAATAAAGTAGGCAATGTTAGCCTTATATAAGATTCTGTTCTGACTGTTATCATGGAAGATTCAGCAACCATGCTGTTATGCAGCGCAAACGTTAATGGCAGGCATGACTTGAGTTCAAAGTCTTTGAACCTAGTTGGTGGTTTGATGAGTCTTGTGTGTGTTCTCACTTCGGGTTGGTGATCCCTGGGCGGTTCTTGGATTGTAGCAAGGGGTGTGTCGGTAAGCAGCTCACTTTGGCCCGTGTCTGGTGTGCTGGGTTCTTGTGGTTGTGGCGGGGAAGAGGTGTCGAGATCAGGGCCGCTGTTACTTGGGTCTGACGAGGGAGGTGGTTGCTGTTTAGGCTGATTAGTGAGCATGTTCAGCTCTGATCCTAGAGGATTGTAGTGATGTGCAAGACTGTGTCCTGGTCGAGGTAGGAGTGTAGGTGGAGTGCAGGGTGGTGTTGGGGGAGGAGGAGGTGCTGCACGCCTGATGTGTATCCGATTTCGTCAAATGGTACTGTGGGGCATTTGTATGGTGTAAGATCTTGAGTGGCATTTTTCAGCGACACAGCCATATGCCCATGGGTTGCCTGGTTTGCTTGTCGGTGGTCGTGCATACACAAATTCACCAATGTTGATTATATTGTGCTCTGGACCCGCTGTCTTGTCATAGTGAGCTTTACTGGCGTTGCGTTTGGCTTTGATTTCTGCTGATACAGTGTCACGGTTGATTAACATGGGCTCGAGAAGGTGGTCAGGTGTTGGGAGCGTTGTGCGTGTCTGGCGGCTCACCATGCGTTGGGCCGGAGAGTAGGTGTGGCCCTTTGGTGGTGTGTTTCTGTAGTTGAGCAAGGTGATTTGGAAGTCATCTGATTTCTTTAGCATTGACTCCGATACTTTCACTGCTGCCTCTGCTCGACCGTTACCTTGGGAGTGGTAGGGACTTGAGGTGGTATGTTTGAACCGGTACAGAGAGGCAAAGTCCATGTAATCCTTACTGGTGAATTGTGGTCCATTGTCTGTGTGGCAGATACGTGGAACGCCAAACCTGGCAAAATGAGCTTTGGTTTTGTTGATGACTGATGTTGCCAAAGTGTCGTCAAGTTCATCCACTTCGATCCAGTCAGAAAAATGGCACACTGTTACAAGGTAGGCTTTCTGTCTGTGCATGAAGATGTCTTGGCTGATGATCTGCCATGGTAGTGTTGGAATCGGGAGTGATCTCATAGGTTCTTTTGTTGACTTTGATCCATACTGTGCGCAGGTACTGCAGTTGTTGCACATATCAAAAACTGCTTGTCTCATCCCGGGCCAGAATAGTACTTCTCGTGGCATGCGTACATTTGACTCAGGACCAAAGTGGTTTGCATGGATTTTCAGCAGCATTTCAGCTTGCATGGACTGCGGTATCATAACTTGTGCGCCTTTGTAGATGAGGCCATTGTCAGTGGTTAGCTTGTCTCTGTAGGTCCAGTATGCTCGTAGTGGTTGTGGTAGCTGCTTTCTGTCATCTGGCCAGCCTTGGGCAATTGTGGCCATTAACTTGGAGAGGTGTTCATCCTTTTTGGTCTCGTCGCGTAGGTGAGATTCGGTGGTTTCTGTGAGGCGAGGATTGTGGATATCGGATTCCTCTGTGAGTTCGGTCCTGAATACTTCAAAGTTTGTGACCCTGGCATGTACTGGGGTAGGCAGTGCTGCTCTCGAAAGAGTGTCTGCCAGGTAGAGTGAGGTTCCTTTCTTGTATTTGATGGTGAAGCGGTATTTCTGCAGTCTCATTAGCATTTTCTGTAGCCGTGCTGGGGCTTTATGGAGAGGCTTTTTGCAGATGGTCTCAAGTGGCTGGTGATCGGTGTGAACTTCTATGTCAGATTTGCCATAGAGCCAGTGGTCAAATTTTCCAAATGCGTTACAAATGGCCAGGCACTCTTTTTTGATTTGGGAGTATCGTTGCTCTGTTGTGTTGAGGCTGTTTGATGTGTATGCTACAGGTTGGAGGCGTCCTTCACTATTGGGCTGAAGAAGAGCACCGCCCAGGCCTTCTTCACTTGCATCGACTTGAAGTATGACCGGTTTACTGAGGTCATAGTATTGGAGCACTGGTGCAGTGGAAATGAGGTGTTTGGCTTTGTTAAATGCGTCATCTTGTGCTTGTGCCCACATAAAGGGAGTATCTGACTTGGTGAGTTGGGTGAGAGGTCGGATAATGGTGCTGAGGTTCGGACAATAGGGTGAGAGATAGTTGGCCATTCCTACGAATCACTGAACACCTGCTTTGTTTCAGGGTGGGGCCATTGCTGAGATTGCTGCTATCTTGTCTGGGTCTGCTTGCATTCCTCAATCAGTTATGACATTGCCCATGAATTTGACTTGTTTTAGTTTGAACTGTAGTTTGCTCTGGTTTAATTTTATGTTCTTTTTTGAGCAGCGCTCCATAAGCGCAACAAGACGGCGGTCATGATCTTTCTCAGCTTCTTGGTAGGTTGTTTCGTCTCCAAAGACAAGTATATCATCTGCGATGCATAATACTCCATCAAGGCCCTCTAGAGCTGACATGAGGCGCTTTTGAAATTCCTCGGGGGCGCTTGATATGCCAAATGGGAGATGGAGCCATCGGTATCTCCCATAGGACGTGTGCATTGTCGTCATCAGTGACGATTCTTCATCAAGGGGTACGTGTAGAAAACCTTCTGACATCAACTAGTGAGAAACATTTGGCATGGCAGAGTTTATGGAGTTGTTCAGACAGTGTTGGCATTTGATACACTGGTCTGAGAATACCTTTATTGACTGTTTGGCTGGGGTCGATGCAGATTCTTGTCTTCTTTGGTGTCTCTTTAATGACTTCATTGGAGCACCACGAGGTGGGTTCCTCTACTTTCTTTATGATACCAGCTGCAGCGTATCTGTCAAGGGCTTCCTTTTCTTTGATGCGTTTCGCCACAGGGATTCGATGTATTGGCATTTGTACTGGTGACACGTCAGCTTTTACTTTGAAATGAACTGGGGGTCCCAGGCAGCCAAGGCCTTCGAAGTTTTCAGGATACTGTTTGAGTATGTCTTCCTTTGTGAGTTTCCTGGGTGGGGCCAGGCGTCTTTTGGAAGGGATCATTATAGGTTTAGAAGGTGAGGGCGTTGCTGGGTCACCGTATGGGCTGGCATTGTTGGGTTGGTCAGGGTGGCGGCCTTTTACTCCATTGAGTGTACTGTTGGTTTGAGCTGTTGGGGTGCCTGGGTCTGGATTGGTTTGTGATGAGCTGGCGGGGTAGGCAGGGGCTCTCTTGCCTGACAAGTCTTTTACTGCTGATGTGAGTGAAAATATTTCATGTGCCCTGATGGTGATGAGCCCCAGTGCCTCACAGTCGGAGCCAGAGAGAAGGGCTGGTTTGTTCATCATGACATCTCTAGGAAGTATCTGGAATGTGAGCGATTCATATCTCTTGTTTCTTTCGCACAGAAGGTCAATCTGCCCAAGTGGTTTCAGCGGCTGGGAGTCGCCATAGGGGTGTAGTAGGTAGGGTAACTTTCTAAGCTTCATGTTTGGCATGAGCCTGAGAAGAGTATCTTCAGACAAGGTATTGCAGGTGGCGGCGGTGTCTATCTGGAATGTCACTGGGGTGAATTTGTTCCCAGTTGCAGACATGGGCAGTGTAACAAAGTACTTTTTCTTTGCGTGGTTTGTGTGGATGCTGTGTATTTGCCGTGTTTCCAGGGAGTAGCACTGTTCTTCGTAGTCATCAGTGTAGTATTCCACAGGGTGGTGATCATTTGCTGTCTGCAGCAGATGTATGTTTTGTTCATGAGGGGGTTTTGGTTGGGACCGGCCGTGAGGTGCTCTGTGGCCTCGACCCCTGCCCTGAGCTTGCCATTGGGTAGTTCTCCGTGGTTGTTCTTGTTGAGGGGGACCTGTCTCGAGACAGACTCTGGAGAAGTGGTCGCTAATGCCACACTTAGAGCAGGTTTTACCATTTGCAGGGCATGTTTTCCAAGGGTGGGGTCCACCTCGGTCTCCGCACCAAAAGCAGGTTCCAGGCTCCCGCTTTAGTTTCATTTGTTTGTGGCTTATCCAATTTACTTGTTCCTCAATTCCTTTTGTGGCGTCTGTAATGAGTTTGTTGGCTTTTTGGGCTGACTCGAGGGCCTTGGCTTTGGAGACGACGTCTTGCATGTTCTTAGGCATTCCATCCAACTTTAAATGCGTTTTTAGTAACTCAGCTCTCATTGTGCCATCGTGCAAGCCAAAAACGAATTTTTCGCGGCTCATTTCGTCTGTCAGTGTATTGTACAAGCACAGGCTGCCCGCCTGTCTGACCTTAACTTCCCATTCTTGAACAGATTCGTGTGGGCTTTGTTGAGTGTTCCAGAATTTAAATCTGTCTGCCAGTAGGGAGCTTCCAATAGATCCAGTGTAATGAAGTCGTAATTTGTCCATCCAGATCCATGGTTTTTTCTGATCATCAGCTGTTATCTGGGGTTCGATTGTGTAACGGATCACCTGCAAAGCTTCGTCCAGCATTGACAATCGGAGCGCTGATATTTCCAGTAACGGTTTCTTGTAGTAATCTGCTCTCTCTGTCTCGGGATTTTTCGCCAAGTTTCTGTAGTCGGCTTGGATACAGTAGTCATGGAATCTGAGTTCGAAGTTCTTGAAATTTTCTGACATATTCCCCCCGAGTTTCAATTCGGGTTGCTTGAGGTTCGCCATCACTGTTTGACGAGTCGGCTGTGGTCATTAAATTCGCTAAATGTACGTTTACTCTCCGTGAATGCTTCTCTTGTCGATTTATCAGATCGATCCCACTTCTGACACCATGTCGGGCGGTACAGACGACTCAAACAATATCGAGAGCTCAATGAACACAGTCTTTATTCCTGAGCTTGACCACGAGGACTTCGTGTTACAACAACATGATCTGGGGAGCCCGGATGTAGTTTCCCTCAGGGAGGGCCTAGGTACAAGTGACAGGCCAACACTTATCTCACAGGTGTGAACCAGGCTTAAGCGAGATGAAAAGCATCCACAACCTTTTTACCCTCCCCACCTTATCCCAGTACTGAACATATGTTCACATCACTGTGCAAATTAGCAAAACGTACACATGCAACCATGTAAGCAGAAAAAATGGTAAATTTCCATCCCATATATATGTATCCCTGTACAACCCTTGCAATATATGTATTGCTGCTGTTCGCTGTGTAAATTGTGTTCCTGTATGAAGTGTTGATGACAATGATTTTTTTTTTTATTACTCTGACAGACACATGCCCAAGAAAATCAAACCTTGGTTTTTGTTCTTATTGGCTATTGCATTCTCAGTAAGTGAAGTAGTAAATAATTTTTTGGAACTGTTTTATGTTTTGGGAAAGAAAGCATCAATACCATTGCATGACTGAACAGCTGACAAGCAATCTATTTTCATTGTGTGTGTGTGTTTTTTTTTTTTTGACTAAAAGAGCAAATGCCCTTTATGCTATTGTTTACAAAAGGTACATGTATAATTTGTCAATACAATACAATACACAGTGAATTTTTCACTGTGTATTGCACTGTGTAGTGCATTGACCAGTAATGCATGCTACGTTTATGGCTATGTAGCCCTTATTACACACACAACATACTCTAGCCTGATCAAAAGGAACAAAGTTAAGTTGACTTTGAAATAGTTATTTTTTACTTGTTGCATTTGTAGTGACCAAATTTTTTGTGTGTCTCAACTTTAGGTACTTTTCGCTATTTGTGATGAAGCTCCTGAAACAGCCAGGCTTTTGTGTCTCTCACATAACATTACAGCATGTATCCTTTCTTTTTTTTTCCCATTTCTTAATTGGTATTTAATACTAGTGCAAGTTAGGTAACCTTTTTATCCTCTTTGCCACATCACACTGCACAATTTTTCTAAAAGACATTTCCTTCAAATCCCCTTTGACAGATAGTGCCATATTCTCTTAAGACAGCCTTGTTTCCTTGATTTGTACCCCATTTTGTTTCTATGGCTAATACAGAGCCACTCCCTCAATTAGGGTGTTCACATACATGTAATTCTTAAACTGCTACTATGATCAAATTTGTACCCCTTAAATTTTTAGGCTTAACACATAGAATTCCACAGAAGACTAAAAACGCCATTTACCATTGGCAAATATCTGCATTGGTTCTGGAGCTATTTAAGTTTGAAAAATGTGTAAAATATGCAAATGAGATGACTGATGACGTCATACACTCAACCAAAATGACATCTAGTGCGTGTAAAACTATATATTAAATAATGCTATCTCACTCAATTTTCGACAGAAACCTTTGAAACTGTGTAGGCTAATAGTTCTACCTGCAACACACCTGCAGCTCTAAAAAGGTATGTTCCCATGGCAACCCACTCTTTTCCAGTCCCCTCCAACCTGATTTCAATCTTCTTAGTGATTTTCAGATTGAAAAACATTAAACAAGGCCACCTACTCAACCTAACTTTTTTATATGCTTGCTGGATCGTGCAGATGAGGCACCATCAGCAAATATGAATATGGAATGCTAAAAGTGACCAGAAAAGCCTTTAAGATCAGGGGGTCTGGAACCCAGTTTGTTGCCATGGTAACAAAAATGTGGAACACCTCTAGTGGAATCTTACTGCAATGAATCAAACATTTCCGATACTATTGGTTGAGATATCTTTGTTTATTATATTTGATCAACATTCAATTGTGTGTATGACATTCAATACTTGGCTAATTTGCATATTGTAAAAACTTGAATATCTCCAGAATGAAAACAGGTATTTGAAAATAGTAAAGAGCATTTTTCCTCTCACACAGACTACTTGTCTATGTTTTAAAAATGCTTAGATTTAAAAGATGCGATTTTTGTCATGGTAGCACTTTAATTAAGGTTACCGTATACCTTCAGGGGTGTCTTGCATCCGGCTATCAAACTATACCAAGAATTTTGAAATAAATGCGAGCGCCTGAATCACCTTTCAAAAGCTACAAGTCAAAGCGAATTTTGTTTTTCGCCAATTGAATTTTTTCCTTGGTTTCAGGGCCCAAAGAGCTTAAAACATGTGTCTGCGTTTTGGCATATTCAATTGCAGCAAAAAGTTTCAGGACATTTTTGAAATAGGATTAAAAAAATCACTCTCGAAGAAAAAGTATTTTGAAATTAACAATTCGCAGACACCTTTTTGTAGTTTATTTGTCAAACTAGCTACTGTCCAAATTTGAGGGCAATAGAACAAATTCCCTTTGGGTTATAACTCTTTAAAGTGTCTGCTTCAAGCAAAACAATTTATTCAAGAAAAGAGCGCTAAGAAAAATCTTCTGCTTCGCAAACAAACTCTGCCCACAAATGCCTTCAACTGGGTTCTCAGATGACTGAGCCAATCAGCGCAGGGAAAGTTTACACAATGTACTACCGTTAACCTCGTAGAAAAATTTACGCACAAATCTCCAAAACACCCTTGTGTTCCGCAACGCGCTCAGGGTGCCGAAGGCGGAGAGATAATTTTTCTGTAGCTCAGTTTTTCTTGAAGCTGGTCTGGCAAAATGGGGAAGACTAAAAAGGATATGAATGCTAGTAAGAGTGGCTGGGCGAAGAAAACAAACAAAAGAAGGCTCGGCGGAGCAACTTTGTGTGGTTAACTGTGCATGGATAATATTTCAAATGGTCTCAATGAGTCCGACAATTCGTCGATATCGAACTCATCAGAAGAGTCTCTGTCAACATCCCTGTTATTGCTGTCAAGTTCCAAAATTTTTACAGACCCTTTCTTTTCTCTTACCATGAATTTTTTGTCCACCTTATACGATAGCTATAGCTTCATCCATGTGTTGAACTTTTGCTCCTTCACTCATTGATGTATTTTCATTGATTCTTCGCTGTTTTTGCTTGTTCAAACTGGTTCATGTTTTTAACATGGTCTATGTTTACTCAGAACTTAATAGAGTTACACCTAATACCAGAAATGCTTGGTAGTCACAACAACAATGCTGATCAACTGAGTAGTCAATTCGTCACATCCGTACAGGTAATTCCCACAAAAATCATCTCAGTTGATTACATACATGCCACAGGACTGTCAATCAAGAGGTAAACTTTTACTTCCGACGAAAACGTAAGACCGCCATTTCTCCACCAATTAGGGATTATTCTTCGACCACTACTTTGACCCAAAAATCCAAATTTGAAGAAAATTGCCGACCCAAAGGTATACTGTAACCTTAAGAAAGGTTATAACTAATAAGTCTTCTTTCTAGCTCTTAACCTCGGTTTTTGAAACATAGAGTAGCTCTATGTAGCTCTCCTTCCTGGATGGGATGTTTGTTTATCACAGTCTTACCCCTACCCAGCACCATATAGGTGAAACATGTACCTTCACCCAATACCACCAGACTTTGAATTGCAGAACAACACAAAGGATTCAGTTGTGACAGTTCAAGTGTCTGGACCTTTTATAGCAGGAGATGAATTTCCAGGTATCCATTATTTTATTATAATCCAATACATGTTTAAAATGAGCTCAGTCACTACAGTTTGAGCTATTATACACCAAAGAGACAAAAATAAACCATAAAGGAACAAGGATGGTCAAGGATGGAGAAGATTAACACAGATCACAAACAGAGAACTTAAAAAACTTAGGCTAAACTTTTTGAGATATCCAAACCATGATGTAGCTCCTTTAAGGGTGTAAAATTCTAGTAACCAATGGCAGATGAACACTGAACTCTCTTTGCAAGCATGTAATAACAAAATATCTGTGTGTGTTATTAGATAGCCAGTCAGATCAAAATCTCACCATTGGCTTTGTAAGCAAGAATGGAAATGTAAGTATCGTCAGTGAGGTAGGTGGACTGCAAAGACACTTGTAATATGATATAATGTTTATTATAATTTTATTTTGAGTGACATACATACTTCCATTGTAAGAGTTGATGCAAGATTTTGAGTAGGATTGATTAAAAATTAACATTCTGTTTACTGTCAGATGAGTTAACAAGTTTTGACCTTTGTGCTTTATGATTTAAATACCTCGGTTGGTTTTACAGGTTTCAGCTAGAATTGGAATCAATTGTAACTCGACCAGCTATGAAGCACGTGAAGATCCTATCACCATAGAAAAGAGACTAAATCTTCCACAAATGGACAAGTAAGTAGTCTTAGTTAGATCCTAAGTTTTAGAGATATGTCATGTACATGACAGCTTCAGTCACAATCCAAGGAAATGTATCGTCTAGTGATATAGGCAAGTAATATTGCAGTGCATACAAACGTCTACAGCTGTTAAGCCTAATGAGTGTATTGCCTCCCATCCCCACCCCCACCCCCACCTCTTCTCCAGCTGTCAGGCTGTATTACCAAGTTCTCAATAAATAACTGGCATAAATACAAACAAAGTGCTTACAGGTAATTTTTTCTTCTTCCTTTACTCTGACTGATTCCCATGCAGTGTTTTTTTTTTTTTCAGGATACTGCTAGAGTTTCATATACTTGGAATAATTTTTTTCTCTTTACAGTATAACACATATGATGTTGTTATTTGCCTCAAACACTTCATTTCCAATCGCAATTTCACTGAAGTACTCTGTGGAGCCTTTTACAATAAATGATCAAGTAAGAACTTATATTAATTTTAGCTTCAAAATTGTTATTATTTATACCAGAAACCATACTTTTTTGCTATGCTTTAACTGCATAACTGGCAAGTTTGCTTGAGCCATGGTTTGTACTTTGGTGAGTTGTAGTTGAGAGAAAATACCCATGACAAGACCAAACAGGTGTTCTAGTTCAGTGTTTAAGTTCAATGTCCAAGTGTACCAAAAAGATACGATAAGGTGTCTACTGTACGTAAATTTGGCGAGGTGACCATGACGTCTTAGCCATATCGGGTCAGTGACTTAATATCGTCGGGTAGGCAGGGCAGTAGACTTAATTTCAATTGGATAATTTTGAATATGGAAATTATCATGATACTTTAAATTGGTGGCAATGGTGGGGAGTGGCAGAGGTCGGAGGAGGTTGGGGGGGGGGAGGTGTAAATAATTCATCTGGAGCCATGGCATATCATAGACTTGCTGATATTAGCTAAAAGTAGTTGTGCTTTTTGTGGTCAAATTAACCAACCTATGTAGGTGGGGAGAGAGTAAAATTTAACACTTAAGTACAGGGATGTAGTAAGGAGCCAGCCATCAGCTGATTTCACGGGGATAGAGAGAGCTAATGACCAGAAATCTTCTTCTCAGAACCTGTGCATTTTCGGACACTGATGACCAAATGCCCCGTGCCCTGTACAAATTCAGAAACTGGAGCCAGAAAGTCTTGGTTTTGGTTTGATCGTGTACATGTATAAAGTTCCTCAATATATGTTTCTGAACATGCGCATAGAGGATAAGTGCTGTGACTAGGGTTGGCTCACCCCCCAATTTCACTGAGAGGTCTTGACCGAGCCAATTTTGATAATTAGTTTTTGCTTACAACCTACATCTCTGAAAGTTTTTCAAAATCTGTTATTATTTTTTTACAAACAAATCATTTGAATGTTTCTGTTGGTTTAGGTTATTATTGCAGTTGTCATCTTAATTGCAGTCTACGTACTTATCATATTTGAGGTACGAAAATGAGAAACTTAAGTCTATTTGATTGAAATAAGTATTTAATGTGTGGCCCTGTATTAGTTTTTAGCCATTTTGGTTAGAAATAGGGTATCAATTTTGGCCATTTTGGTCTCAAATAGGGTGTGGTCTTTGCACTCTAGTCTTGAATTGGGTTTGTTTTTTCAGAAGAAGCTATGTTTTCATTATAGGACAGGCTGAAACAGGGTATGGATTTAAGGGTCAGGTCTTAAATAGGCTGTAAAATTTTTGGTCAGGCCATAGATGGATAAGGAAAATCACAGATTTTGGTCTCAACTAGGGTAAGGGTTCTGTGAAGCGGGCTGCAGCCCCACCCAATTTTTCTGGGAGTACCACCACCCTGGTTTAATACAAACTTGTTGTCCACAGATTGAGAGGAAAATTAACTGCCACTATATACAGTGTATTAAACATAGCTGCCATATTGAAGGTTTTGTTAGCTCTCTTTAGAGGGAAAAAGGAAAATATAGAATACCATGCAGAAACTTATAATAACTGACTTGTGTTTTTTTTTTTTTTGTCTGCAGCTTGTTCACAGAGCTACTGCAGCAATGCTAGGTGCACTGTCTGCTTTGTCTTTCTTGTCGTACATGAACAAGGTAAATTTGCCAGTTTTGCTGTAATTTTTATACCTTTATTTTATGGTACTATAATGTACTTAAATGCTTTAGCTAATAATTTCCTGCCCTATTTAATCACTTTAACAAACTTTCAGTTGCACAACTACATGAACATGCAAATTTGTCAGTTTTCAGTGTTACTTTTCTCTAATGAAATAGTATAAATACCATGTATGTTGAGGGTTTATAACGTTAAAGTTTCTTGTGATACTTTTGTGTAGCTTCTAAGCTGGGTTAGGACTACAGGGGTTCTGAATTTCCCACTTCTCCAATCCCAAACCTCTTTTCTTTGCAGTTCTTCTATCACAAAATGGTATGCAATGTTGCAACAATTTTTCTCTTTTTTTTTTCCCTGGTTCCTCCCACTGAGGTAATTGCACTTCACACCCTCACTCCTCTTTCTTGCCAATAACAGATTTCCCACTCCCTGCCCCTCCCCACAGATTAAGTAAAGTAAGGCTTTATCATAATATCTGTTCAAAGTCTGGCAGTATCCTTAGGGCAAAGCAATTATACATTGTCACTGTAGATGGTATACTTGCAATTTTCCATCCTAAGGTAGGTACCCTGTGGAGGGTTAGGCCTAGCCTAAACCCAGGAGGGAAGATGCATCTAGTGCCTTGGCTCAAGCTAAGGGTGGGAGACAACTGATAATTCAGACTGGCATTTTCCAGCATTGTTCGTGCTCATTTTTTTTTTTTTTGACCCAGGTTGTATCAAGGCTATACCAATTTGTGAATAATAAATACTTGCTACTTGTCTTATCAAAAAATATGATTAAAAATCAGTGATGTCTACTGTGAATTCTTTTCCATGTAAATCATCATTTCATTCTTCAGAGACCATCACTTGAAACAGTTGTTACCTGGATTGAATGGGAGACTCTTGCTCTTCTGTTTGGAATGGTATGTTCTCTCATGAAATTTTAGTTCAATATTGTTATGAGGTTTTGTTTCGTGAAGGATTTATTTGTCGTCCTGATAAGGGGCTGATTATGTTTGCTTTGTTCTGTTGTAGTTTTATTTAATTTATCAATGTGTATACAGTCGAACCTCCACTAATGGCCACCGCCCTACAACGGCCACCTTTTTGTCCCTGTGGACGGTCCATACATTCACTCTTATTCTAACCTCTCTACAACGGCCACCTCTCCACAACAGCAACGGCCACTAAAACTTGTCCCAGCTGCCAAAATAACCACTCGACAACGGCCAGTTAATCAACGACTGACGAATGGGGTATGTATTTTTTTGGCTTTTTTTTTTGGGGGGGGGGGGGGGGCGGGAAATGCTGCACCCTCCAAAACAGGTGTCACATTACACCCCTACATCCCCGTAATAGCCACTTGGCTATGTTCCCTAGATGGCCGTTGTGGAGAGGTTCGACTGTATTCGGATTTTAATGCATGTTGTATTTTCGTTTGTGGCAGATGATTCTGGTAGCAATTTTTGGCAAGACTGGGTTTTTTGATTACGTGGCATTGAAGGTTCGTAGAAAGTTGTGCACAAATGCACGTTTTAACGAGGATTTTCATTTGTTAACAAAGTTTGTCGGTCGAGCTCTGATTGGCTTAATAATTTCGTTCAACCACGCTCCAGCCGATCACTGCAAAGTTGCTGTTTTTAACCAATTAGGAGCAAAACCAAAACCAATCGAGATTGGCTTATGCCTGAGCGTTTTCCCGCGCTTGCAGTCCGCGCTTGGCGATGGGTCAGAATAGTTAAAGGCAATTTCCCAAGTTGAGAAATTTCGCCACCCTAGAGATATCGTGGGCTGGGTGACAAAGTCAGGCTTGTAGCGAAAAGTGATAGTTAGACTCGAAGAGCAGAGTTGAAGTCAAGCTCAAAACCATATTGACTGTGTGCACTGTGCGCTCCGTCCGTCTCTAATGCCAGTGTTTAAGCGATATTTTCTTTTTGTGTTTTTTATTAGGCGTACAAACTTTCTAAAGGTCATGTTTGGGGTCTCATCACTCTACTCTGCACTTGCACCGCGTTGATATCTGCTGTCCTGGTAAATATGTTTCATAGTATAACTCGTATCACTTGTAGCTAGCACTACTGTTACACTGGGATTCGGGCTTGGGCACCTGTGTTTTAGCCTGCGAACGCAGACCCATTTCTGGCTGTCGCTTGTCTCCATCGGAAATACGTCTGCGTTCACAGGCTACCTGTGTTTTGCCTAAATTTTAAAAATATTTCAACGAGTAGAGCTTGCTTTGGTGAAGAATATAACTAACCGTAGTAGGTATTGGCAGCAAATGTAAATTCATGCCTAAATGGGCAACATAGCTATGGATGCCATTTCACTAGCGCACGATAAAAAGCCAACTTGTACCAACTCCGCCCAAAATAAAAGTCTTTCTATTACATGCTGCTGCCTACAGAAAATGGAATTACAAATTTGCTTCGCCTGCTGCATACAAAATTACCCTTGGCTATATGAACTCTAAGGGAGAGTCTGTTCATAGATTTATTGCTGTTTTCCTTCAAATAGGATAATGTGACAGTCATTCTGCTCTTGACACCGGTTACAGTTACGTAAGTAAGACGTCATTTTTTTTCGGACGTGAACCAATAGCCAATGGTCATTATACCTAATGAGACCATACAACTTATTCCAAAATAGCAGCCAGTTTATTATTCTTTTGTTTACATGGTAATTAGCCCTCTTTGCCGCGTCAACATGTACAAAATGCAAAAGAATTTTGAAGTGAAAATGAGGCAAAGAGGGCTAATTAACATGCAAACAAAAGAATAATAAATTGGCCGCCATTTTGGAATAAGGTGTATTTGGGCGGTCATGCAAACGGGTGCTGTTCTCGAACGAACGAACTCTACCGAGCGAGAAAGGGAGCGGCCGAACATAGGGACGAGCGGCCGAACGTAGGGATGAGCGGCCGAACGTAGGGACAAGCGGCCGAACGTAGGGACGAATGGACGAACGGCGGACGGACGGAGGGTGAAACAGACGGATGTAAAGATCACCGTTAAGAATGTTGCCTACAGGAACGATATAAAGTTGGTAGTCATCCTTTGTGATTCCTGCCCTTAAGAGCCTAACTGTAATGTAACCCGCAAGATCGTGTAGTAAATACGATATGATTAATTTCTAGGTTATGCCAAGTCCTTAACCTGAATCCTACGCCTGTCCTAATAGCTGAAGTGATATTTTCTAATATTGGTGGAACGGCGACAGGTAAATGTATTCAAAATTCAGTTCTTCAGTTGACTGTTTAGAGCTCCATAACTGCTTTAACATTCAGTGGTCAATCAGAGCTAAGATGTCTTTCAAAACTGGCAAATCAATCATTTTTCGGCTTACGCCACGTGTCAGCGCTTGGCTCTGATTTACACGTTTTCCCGTGCTTGGTATTGGTTACACGTTTTCCCGCGCTTAGCACTGGTTACATGTTTTCCTACGCTTAGCACTGGTTACTTCGTTTCCCGCGCTTAGCACCGGTTACGTGTTTTCCCACGCTTAGCACTGGTTTCATGTTTTCCCGGGCATGGAATTGGGTACATGTACATGTTTTCCCGTGCGTAGCACCAATTACGTGCTGAAATGTTTCGTCGTGAGTTTTGCTTAATGTTTTGACTGGCTCTTTACTCTATTGCCCTTGAAGTGATTAGTTCTCCGTCTACTTTGGTTTCAGTGTTACAAAGGCCACTTGGGTGCGAAGTTTTCATTCTTGCAAATATACTATACTGTCTTCCAGCATGGTCTTATGTCTTTATGATTTCTTGTTCTTTTTATAGCAATTGGTGATCCGCCAAATATAATTCTAGTTTCCAGCAAGGACCTAAAGGCACACGTAAGTTGCTTCAAAGCTCCTTCAAGCGCTGAATAAGTCAATAAATAAACCGCTGACTTGTAGTTACTACATCGTGATCACCCGGATGAACAATTTAATATATTTCGAGGGTCTGGAGGGTGATGCAAAAATTCTTCCAGACCCCTTCCAAACCCCTTAGTTCATCTCCCGATGTCAGAACTGCAATATACTGTATTATATCTGAATATATATAGACGAAGAACTGAGACATTGAAAATTCACCTTCGTGGTTGACCTTCTCTCACGTTGCTATTTCAAGCATTATTTTTTTGAATGGGGATGGGGGGGGGGGGGGGGCAATTTACCAAAAAATTCCTGCACAGCAAAAACTGCTGAAAACAAATGTGCAAGGGGAGTCTTGGGGACAAGAAATCGAGCAAGTGCTTTCTACTGTCTTGGTCTTATTTTTAATGTTACAAACTTCTTGCACAAGCTATTGCCCACCAAAACAACAAAAAAAAATGCACAACCTAAAGATGAGGAAAAAAAAATTCATGCCCCAGAAAATTGCCTAACCCCCTTCCCCCACCATAAAATAATGTTCCCTCCATAAGATGCATAAAGGAACAGCAGAAACATGATACTGTTCATTAGTTTAAACTTTGCGATCTTCTCGCTTGTTGTCATGATCAGTTCAGAGCCTACACTCAAAAATTTATTTCTTGTCGATGTTCCTCATTCACAAGCTACCAGTTTCGCGTTTGCTTTAATAATGCAAGATTATTTAGTACTTGCGAGGCGTGAATCTTACTTTTGCTTGTTGTATAACTGAAATGTACAGTCTTTCTTTCCGCAGATATTTGTCGCTCTTTAGGTCTAATTGCTATTAAGGAGAAATTGTAACACTAACAAATGGCTTAACTTTCCCTTTAGGGTATCAATTTTACAGATTTCACTAAACATCTGATCGGAGGGATATTTTTCTGCCTTGTGGTAGCTTACGGAATTTTAAGGTATTTCTCATACACTCTGTTGTTGAGAGGCACGGTGGCCTCATGATTAGTGTGCTTGTCTGTGGATCGAGCAGTCTGGGTTCGAGCCCTGGCCGGGGACATTGTGTTGTGTTCTTGGGCAATAGGCTTTCTTCTTACAGTGCCCCTCTCCACCCAGGTGTATAAATGGGTACATTGTACCAGCGAATTTAATGCTGGAGGTAACCCTGCGATGGACTAGCATCCGATCCATGATGCAGTATAAATACTCCTGGTCGCTTCATGTTACAGACAACGGCCTGATGGACCACTCGGCTCATATGCAGACTTACGTTGGCTGATCTCCATGTAACAATAACGAAAGAGAAACGTTTAATTTCCCGTACCACTCCCCTACACACCTTCAATCTCTATTGGTCTCTCGTTCCTTCTTGAAAGCTAAGTCGAGTTCGCTACACACCCATTAATTTGCGTGATGTAGCAGCTCTCGTAAGGTCTCACATGAATGGCTTGCTACCCTTTGAGAGAACAATAGAACAAACAGAAACAATGCCCCTAGCCCTAAAACAATAACAGCTGCTAACAATGAAGAGAATTACAAGCTTACGAGAGCTGCTACACTTCTGATTAATTTACATCTGATTCCAGTTTTCCAATCCGTTTTTTTCTGAGCGATCATAGTGAAACCAGTACGCTGTATTTTTACAGCCAACTTTTTCTGGACTATTAATAATTTTATTTCTCTTTGAGGGAACAATAGTGAATCAATGTCCAAAATAACGACATCACAGTAATGATGGCAATTGAACAATTAATTTCTGTTTTGTTAATGCTTTTGTAGGCTTCTTTACTTGAATGTGAAAATCGTGAATGATGATCCACCTATAGTAGAAGGTATACATATTTTTCAATTTGTTTGTACAGTGTAGAGCCATATTTGGCTACAAAACAGTCTCCGTTGTTATGGAAATTGTAAGAGAAGCCTTGATTCGCTAATATTCGGTATTAGTATAAATCTACTAGCGTTCTATCACAAATGCCGTTCTCTGAGTAGCGTACCCTTGTTAACAAAGTGACGGCCGCTTCTTGGCGTTTTCGAAGTGTCTGTGTAGAGGATTTAGATAAAGTTTCGAATGACTTGCAGATTTATACTAGAACAATTAGATTATTCGCTCTCGATTTCTATGCGTGATAGAAATCTCGAGCTCATAATATAATTGCCTAGTATTCATGTATGACGCTGGCGCGCCTTTCGTGCCCAGTCCCACTTCCAACACGGCAGGAGCATAACTCTCCCCATACCCTTCAAAAAGAATGGGCAGTATTTCGCAGGTTACTATTGTGTCTAGTTGGATTTAAGAAAGTAAAAACGTATTAAGATCAGTGGGAATCAACTACAGTAGTTTCGAGAAAGGTCTCAGGAATCATTTCTAGACATAAGCCATTCAAAAGAAAAGTCTTCAGTATTCTCCCAATGTGAATCGAACCTTTATCTTCCGCCACGATCTAACTTAGTTACAGAGACTTGTGGGAAGCGGGTCATATAACCATGATCAAAGTTGGCGAACGTCCCACAAATGACATCCAGTAGTTTGGTCAATGAATGAGGATATTTGTAAGAAATGTTGATATACTTGAAGCTCGGCATATACCGGTAATCATTTCTTTCCAACAATATAATTTATTTTGTGTAAAGTTGTCACCCTTCTGCAAAGTGTAGTAATTGCTTTTATGTCTGATTGCGCTGAATGTGTTGTTTCTGTTTTACACAGAGCTAAAACGAGAAGCCGAGATCTGGAAGAGATCAGCGGACCGCCTGCCGTTTGTCTCCGCTGAGGAGAAAACTGTCAAACTGTTGCTGATGCAAAAGGTCATGACTCTTCAAAACATTGTCAGGAACATGAAAAGAAACACGTGAGAAGCCAAATTTTTTAACTTGTTAGAGGAGTTTGGACGGACACTGTGTCGTGAGCACGGTGTCTTTGTTTTAGTCTTGCGTTGCATATGTTTTCCCGCGCTTCGCATTGACTGGTTACATGTTTTCCCGCACTTCGCACTGACTGGCTACATGTTTTCCCGCGCTTTGCACTGACTGGTTACATGTTTTCTCGTGCTTCACACTGACTGGTTACACGTTTTCTCGCGCTTGGCACTGACTGGTTACATGTTTTCCCGTGCTTCGCACTGAGTGGTTACACGTTTTCCCGCGCCTGGCACTGACTGGTTACATTTTTTCTCGCGCTTTGCACTGACTGGTTACATGTTTTCGCGCGCTTCTCAGCCACTTAATATTTTCCTAAGCTTGCCAACGGTTACATGTTTTCCCGCGCTTGGCACGATTTACTTTGGACAAGCATGATCAAAATGAATTTAATTTTGGTTGTATAACCGCCACCAGAAAATCTCTTTATCACTCATCTATAAAACGTAGCCGTCAGTGGCTCACTCAATTCTCGTTTTACGGGTTCGAATCCCGTTGAAGCCCTGATTTTTTTTAGGCTTCTTCTTTCCAATTGCTTAAATTGGAAAATATACTGCGATGATCATTCTTCAATTTCATCTACAACCGCAGTTCATATATGAATTATTTCATATAAACTTCACATCATTTCACTCCTCACGGGAAGATATGAACTCAATTAAGTGGCCTCGCTCCCAATGTGTGGCTTCATAGCTCAGTTGGTAGAGCATCGCACCGGTATCGCGGAAAATATACTGCGATGATCATTCTTCAATTTCATTGACTCAACAAAACAACAACAAAATCAACCAGGAATCATGTAGTTAGTTAGGTGAATTATTTTCTTCTCAGTTCCACAAGAGAAGCCTTCCAACAAAGTCTGCAAGAACTGGAAAAAAAGGTAAATAATTGCAGTATGTATATTCAAGGCGAACTTGGATACAGCTTAGAAATTAAGCCAAGTGTCTGGTTTATGCTTCAATTAAAAAATGTAGGGTTATCTGGGTGGAGGACATTTACTTTTTTTCCGACCTTGCAGGTGTTTGAGTTGTTGACGTACATGTCAACCTATGATCTTGCGTATCTTTTCCAAACGCCTCGCTGGCACAGCACAACACAGAACAAACACAACCAAACACAACACAACAAAACAAAACAAAAACAATACACAACAACAACAACAACAACAACAACAAAAACGCAACCCAACAAAACAGCGCAGCAACAACAAAACACAACGCATCTCAACTCAGTCAATACAACACACCAAAATCAAACACAACTCAATAAAACAGAACAAAGCACAGCACAACAATAAAAAAACGCAACACAACACAACAAAACAGCACAGCAACAACAAAACACAACACGTCTCAACTCAACACAACAACACACACCAAAATCAAACACAACCCAAAAAAACAGAACAAAGCACAACACAACAATAAAAAAACGCAACATAACACATCACAACAGCATAGCAACAACAAAACACAACACATCTCAACTCAACACAACACAACAAAACCAAACACAATACAACAAAACACAACAAAACTATTAAAAAACGCAACACAACGCGGCACAACAAAACAGCACAGCAACAACAAAACACAACACTTCTCAACTCAACAAAACACAACAAAATACGCTACATCAAAGCACAACTGTACCTTACTGAAATCCGTCTTTTTGTTTTCAGTACGTCATAAGGGACAAAATGCTTTTAATGAAGAGCTCAGTTGTCATCACATTGGTCATTGTCTTCTTTTTCATCCACTCGTTTGTAACTGGACTCTATCTTGAAGTAGGTGAGTGTATTGCTATCTACTGCTCATTACGTTCTCCATTTCCGGTGTGAGACCAACGTGCCGTTGTAAACTGAACTTCATTTCAAACAGTAAAACGTCTATACTATATTAGTATAAATCTGCTAGCGTTCTATCTCAAATGGCGTTCTCTGAGTGGCTACGCTACTCACTATCTATTTAAACAATAAAGTGTTTCTGTCGAGGAACTATCGGCTGATAGTTACCCCGCGGAAATTTGATGTTCTTAAAACAAATATTTGCCCGAGGAGCGAAGCTTCGAGGGCAACTATGATAGTTTTAAGAACATCAAATTTCCAAGAGGCAACTATCAGACCGATAGTTCCGAGACATAAACACTCGATTGCCTTTATTGTTCACCGCTGAATTTTCCGCGCGCCAGTTCAAAAATCATATTGAATTATTTTCAACGTTTTTAGAAAAAAGCCGTTAAAGCCGAATGTAAAATTTAAAAAGGAAAATAAACAAAACTCACTTAATACAATTTCACTTGTTTATTTTTTTATAAGCTCGCTTGTTTTCAGAAATTTTTCACGGAAGAGTACTATCCATCCGGGTATTTTCCTCGGACGGGCACTATGGGCTGATAGTGTCTCTCCGCGGATGGATACTATCGCGTCACGTGATCAACTTAAACCAATAAGAATCGAAGAAAATTTAGTGGTGAACTATAATCTGTGAGAGATAGTGAGTAGCGTAGCAGTGTGCGCTTGTTAACGAAATGAGGGCCGCTTCTTGGCGTTTTCGAAGTGTCTGTGAAAAGGATTTAGATAAAGTTTTGAACGACTAGTAGATTTATACTAAAACAATTTGATTATTCGCTCTGGATTTCTATGCGTGATAGTTGACGAGGGCACAGCACGCCGGCGCATACGGGCGGAACAATCTAGAAAACTAAGTTCGTATTTCAAACTGGATTGACATGTAATGTGCATTTTATTTCTGTTTTTCCTCTTTCGTTCTGCATTTTCACTGTTGTAAGGATGAATTGTTTCGCATAAATTATGTTTTTTCTGAGTTTTTACTGATTCACGTCTTCTTTAGAAATGAAACTTCTCATTGGTTTGCAGATGTCGTACAGGTATTTCCTAATGGTAGAGGTTTTATTGTACAGCTGTCGGTACAACCACCAGAAAATTATATAGGAGATCTCCCCCGCCTCCTGTCCCTTTTCTATGTCTTATCTCGAGTACCTACTATTTATGGAACGCTTTCGAATGGTTAACTGTGGAATATCCCACGCGTCACTTGTATTTTCTCAGTTTAGACACGAGCCTTTTAGGAGAGTGTGTATACCAAGAAAATACACGTGACAAGTGTAATGTTCCATGGTATAGCACGAGAGAGCGTTGCGTAACTATTTTATATCATGCCATAGAAAATACAGTGGACAACACAATCAATGTGATTTACGCGCGGAGCATGACGGGAAAGTTAAATGTAATACCGTCGAATATACAACGGCTTTCCTGTATTCTGATTGGCTGTATTTTCTATGGCATGGATTTAATTTAATTTGATTTTACGTGGCTCACTTGTTTTCTCTTACAGGGTGGATTGCCATGCTTGGAGCCATACTTTTGATATTGTTGGCGGACGTAACACACATTGAAGATCTAATGGAACAAGTGGAGTGGACAACACTTGTGTTCTTCAGCGCTCTTTTCATTCTAATGAAGGTTGGGTGGAACAATAGTCCTTTCATTTTCTTATTGAATAAGGCAGTGTCCACACCACGCCGGAGAAATTTTAAAACGCAACTTTATTTCTACGGTTAGGCCTACCGTCCACACTGATCCATCACGAAAACGGAGCTTTTAAAAAACGCTCTTTAAACCGGAGGAATTTGAAAACGCCGGGTTTTTGTTTTCATGTTGTTCATTTCGAAAACGATGTGAGCTTTCCTCAAATACAAATCTAAAATGACCGGTGACTGTTGCGTTTTTAAAATTTTCCCCGTGTAGTGTGGACGGAAAACATTTGCTGCGTTTTCAGATTGAAACCTCCGTTTTCAAATTCCGGCGTAGTGTGGACGGAGCCAAAAGGATAAATTTTACAGTACCACAAATGATTCTTCTTTCTATACGTGTTTACTGAAACTGGTTTCTTTTGTGACGTCCTGGTAACTAGTGTTTTCTAAGAGAGTGACGTCACGCGCGATTGAACGAAACCCCCGTCACCCTCCCCTAGAGATTACAAAATGTCCCTAAACATATCGCGTTATTATGTTTATATTTTTAGTCTCTCGAGGAACTTGGGCTTATGCAGTATCTTGGAGAGAAAGCATCACATTTGATACCGGTTGGTGCGTTGATTATTGTCAGTTCGAAATCTTCACTAATCAGCTTTTAAAATAGGGGGAAACGGAAAATTGTTCGAAACAGTGGGAGTTCTAAATAGCCAATGGTAAATAACTGAAGAGCAAAACCAAGGGAATGGTTTTGAGTTCCAAATAACGGGGAATTCGAAATAACCGAGTTCGAATTAGCCGGGTCCAACTGTAGAACAATAATTTGTATAGACATTGCGAACAGTGGAACAATATAAGGTTATAATCCTCTTGTAAACGTGATTCCTTGAAATAGAGACAAGTAGAGACACAAAAGACACTTTAATTCACTTACAGCTTACCTTTAGTGCATTCAAATCGTCCGCCATTTTGAATTTGACCCTCGCACGTCAACGGTGACTGACAAATGAGCCTTGGTCTTCCCAAGGAAGACTTCCTTATATAGCGCGCCTTCGTGTTTAAATTCAGCCTAAAACAATAGACCTCAGTACGAGGCTCTGGGGAATAACTACAAAGTTTGCTGGGTTTATTCCCCAGGGCCTTGTGTTGAGGTCTATTGAGTTAGGCTGAATTTTAATGTATCGAAATTGGTCTATTATGTATTTCTTTTTGTTTACCGACGGAAAGAATGGAACTGTAATGAAAGTGAAAGAAGGACTTAAGAAAAAGGAACTGACTAAACCGTTTTAAACAACAACAATAATAATAATAATAATAATAATAATAATAGTAATAGTAATAGTAATAGTAATAGTAATAGTAATAGTAATAGTAATAGTAATAGTAATAGTAATAGTAATAGTAATAGTAATAGTAATAGTAATAGTAATAGTAATAGTAATAGTAATAGTAATAGTAATAGTAATAATAATAAACCCAGGAGGGAGCCATTAAGTAAACACTGTTGAAATAGGTTTTAATAGTTTATTTCTTTTATTTACTTTTACCTTGTAATATACCGATATTGACGTTGAAACCCAGGAGGGAGCCATTATGTAAACACTGTTGAAATAGGTTTTAATAGTTTATTTCTTTTACTTACTTTTACCTTGTATATACCAATTTGTATGGAATGTGTTAATTAATGTTATGATGATGATAGTAGTATTAGTATTAGTTGTAGTAACCATGACATCATGATTAGATACGGAAACATGTTTTATAGGTTTGGCAGACATCAAATTGTGTAAATATTATAGCATTTTGTAAAGCTTAGCTCTAGTTTTTGTCACAATAAACACTCCTCTTTTTATAATAGTAATAATAATAATAATAATAATAATAATAATAATAATAATAACAGCAACTTTATTTAGGTGTCAAATGTATTTAGCGCTATTAAATGTGCTAACTGGGGACGCTGTAGATAAATAAACAAATATTTCAAATTTAACATAAACTATCAAGAATCCCAACTGGTGGGAGGCTGACCAGTTGGCTATTTACACAACGCGGTCGAGGTGTTGAACTCGAGGCTACCGAGAACAAATCCAGATAGCGGTAGGGAGGAGGATTTGAACCAAGGACCTCCAGATTTCAAATCCAGCGCCCTAAACCACTCGGCCACGCCGCCTCCGCTTTGTAGTTATTCCCCAGAGCCTCCTCCGTCGCCTCCTCAATAGAATTTTTAGAATTTTCACAGTAAAACAACTGAAGTTGTGTAGGGGTCTATTGTTTTTTTATGTTAGCATTGGGGACGAAAATTATCAAATCGACGCGCGATAAATTTGTTACTTTACGACCGACTGTTTTTGACGTGTTTAGGTTGGTTCATCCATTGCTCCACAAATCACAAAGCGAGGTAGTCTGCGAGCTAGAGAATCCAAACGACCCTGTGTTAGTGTAGTGCACGGGCAGTGCACCTGGTAGTTTTGATTGGACGGGTAGCTAAGGCCTTGTCCACACAACGCCGGAGAAATTTGAAAACGCAGCTTTCTTTCTACAGTTAGGCCTACCGTCCACACTATTCACGAAAACGGAGCTTTTCGAAAGCGCTCTTCAAACCGGAGGAATTTAAAAACGACGGCTCTTCGTTTTCGAGTGTTCATTTTGGAAGCGGAGCTTTTCGAAAGCGATGGCGTTAGGATGATCAAGTGATTTCCTGACCGATTTTTCCTCAAATACAGATCCAAAATGGACAGGCGGAGTGTGGACGGAAAACATTTGATGCGTTGTCAAATTCCTCCGGAGTAGTGTGGTCGGGCCTTTCTCGAACGTTTCTCTCAACAAAAGGCGCCAATTATTATTGCGTTATTGCGTCTACGTATGTTTCTTGCCTTCTGCTTGCGTCGTATGGTAAACCAGGCTCAAACCAAAGTGTGTGCAACGGTACGATCCTTTCACTAATTTATTTGACTGTGTTTTATTTACTTTCTTCTAGAGTGAAAGCGACAACCACTGGCAGCTGGCGATCGCGATTATTGTAATCGTGTGGGTTTCAGCGTTGGTGTCATCATTTATAGACAATATTCCTTTTACAACTGCTATGGTAAGCGGTTTATTTGTCTTTCCGCTTTCTCTTCCCAGTTCCGACCTAGAAATATTGTTGCCCATAACACTGTTTTAAAACAAAGTGGCCCCGTGTACTACATACTTTGTTGTATCCTTGCGCGCAACAAGTTCGTTGCACGATTTCTAATCGTGGTAAAAAAGAAGTTTCAACCAGTTGCCCCGGTAGAAAACGCCATACAACACCTCATAGGATGACATCACCGTGACGTCACTATTTAATCTACCCATTTTCTCATTCAATTTTGTCCTCAGAGCCCGCGTTTTCCGTCAGTGGTGACCGAGACTCTTCGCTCTAGACAGAAAACCGGGACCAGGAAATCCTGGTGGCGATATACTTATGTGCATGTGTCCAATATTGAACACGCAGCGAGAGAGCGACCGCTGTGATCAATGCTGGCTCAGCTTCCGATTTTGTTCAGTGGTTCCGATTTGCGCTGCTTACCAAAAGGATGGTGGCCTTGGGAACAAGATTGGTTCTCATTTGTCAAGTGTCCCGCGGGCGAGATTCGTTCCCATTTGACAAGGGTTCCGCGGGCTTGCGCTTGTTTGTCGCGTAAAGCAACAGGTCAAACTAGTTGGGTTGGGCAAGGTTCTCAAACACTCGCTTTCTTCTTTGCAGATTCCAGTTGTGATGGAACTCAGTCAGAATAATAATATAGATCTTCATTCTCTGGTGTGGGCCCTGGCCATGGGTTCCTGCTTAGGAGGTGAGGCACACATGCAGAATCCTCCGAAACACCATGCGGGGCCATGTACAACTCTTGCAGCTGAAACTGAGATAATTTTAATATTCGGCGATTTCATATTGTCAGATCTTGTCGCCCGGTAGCCTGCGAACACAGACGTATTTCCGAAAATCTGTCTGTGTTCGCTGGCTAGTCGCCCAGATGACTACCACAGAAATTTTACTGAACCCGTTAGTCGTTTGAAGAGTGCAATAATGAAGTGATTATTTTTTTTCTAATATTGAACCCGTTAGCCGTATTCTTGGAACGACTTGCGGGTTTGATATTCAAGTAATCAATTTGTTAAATAAATGTAATCTTGAGGAGTACGCTTCACTTGGTTTGACTGTAAGAATATGAGTTTGCTCTAGGAGACATTTTCGTATCTTTTAACATTTAATGCTTTCTATTTTACATTCAACTAATATTTTGTTAACGAAACTGTTGTTGTTTCAATGCAGGGAACGGCACTCTAATTGGGGCATCAGCTAATGTAGTATGTGCTGGACTCGCAGAGCAGTACGGATATCCTATTACTTTCAACAGCTTTTTCAAGTAAGAATTTTTTATTATAGTCTTTTTGAATTCTTGTTTTATTCTTTACTTTATTAATTATCACATTTCGGAGAGTATAAAGGACGCTGAAAGTGTGACGGCAAGATTAGACAAGACAAGATTATTCAACTTAGCTCAGCTTCACAGAGGATGCAGATTGGAAATTTAACATAAAGGCTTGTCTTAACTGAAATTAGGCGGAGAGTGGCTGTTCTAAAACTAAACACTTGTTTGATCCAAGAAGCCTTTAGCTTGGGTAGTTTGTTTTCCCGTCACAGACCACGTGATATTATCTAGTGAATTGTTCTTTTATCAGTCTAAAAATTTTCATTGACATACACGCGACTATAAGAAATTTTGAAAGTAAGAATTTTAAGAGTATCACATGGTCTGAATTGAGTCAACAAACCGCCCAAGCTTAAATGGTGTATTACCGTCACCAGATCAGTGTTCGCTTGTGCGAAGCAGCGCGACATGAACCCTTTAACAGAGCAAGGACGTCCTAAACTTTACTTAGTTTACATAGCAATCGTTCCCGTCTTTTGGGCGTGTGATAAGTGAGGCGCGAGCAAGCAAAAGGAATAGAGAGAGGGAGAAAGATGGCCCCTCCATCTCCTACTCTTGTTTTGTTTGGCCTCGCCCTAATTTTCGCGCAGCTAATATTCGGAAAATTCTTATTTGTTCAGGAACGCTCACCTGACTAACATGATAAACTGTTATTTTTGTTTTGTTGTAGAATTGGATTTCCCATTATGCTTGCGACGACAGCAACAGCCACAGTCTATCTTCTCATCTCTCAAGTTCTTCTGTAGAAATAAAAAGAGAACAGTATTTTTTTGTTATTATAGGTAGTATCTATTTTGGACAAGCAGTGTGGCAATGTGAATTAAATCAAATGACGTGTGACGTCATTAGGGGTTTCAGGGGTCGTTTCTTCTCATTGGCCGTACCATCAAAGATGGGTTCGCCTTGCTGTGATTGGTTGCCACTTTGTGACTGGAGAAAAGTCGCTGCGCGCAAGCTTTGAAAGCGACGAAAAACAAGCCTTTAAAAATTAACAAATGAATACAGAAATGAAATTTCAACGTACCGCGCAGGCCGGTTAAACTTAATTCAAATGAACAGTGCTTTAAAATGTTGCTGTACAGGAATTATTTCAAATATGATTGAAGATGAAGTTAAATATAGCTGATTATAGGAGACAATTTAAATTTCCATCCGAAAGCAATATTTCAATATTTATGAATGACACCAATGCTATGGAAATTATTGAAATTTTCGCATTTCATTTTACAATGTACACAGTTCAATTCTTTCTTATAGATAAGTTTAATAGTTTAAAATTAACCGCAATTAGATTGTAATTAAATTGCAATGCTTAAAAAATCATCACTTTCAGGGAAATAAATTGCACAAAGGAAAATAAAAGTATAATTGGTACTGCCACTAGCAGTAGTATTCATAATGACTTTTTCTAGTCTGTTAGGATAGCACACCAAACTTGACTCAAATCACGCGCCCGCCAGGTTTTAGTTCTCTCCTCCGAAAACGCCTTTAGGCCCCCGTGCACATTACGCCGGAGAAATTTGAAACCGGAGTTCTCAGTCTGAAAAGGCATCAAATGTTTTCCGTCCACTCTACGCCAGAGAAATCTGAAAGCGGAGTTTTCACTCTGAAAACTCGGCAAATGGTTTTTGTCCACACTAAGCCGGAGAAACTTGAAAACGTAACAATCAACGGTCATTTTGGATTTGTGTTTGAGGGAAACTCGGTCAGGGAAAACACGTGATTATCGTGACGTCATTGTTTTCGAAAAGCATCGCCTTCAAACTTTTCCGTGCACACGAAAACGAAAAGCCGGCGATTTCAAATTCCTCCGGTTTAAAGAACGTTTTCGAAAAGCCCTTTTCGTGACGGATTAGTGTGGACGGTAGGCCTAACCGCAAAAATAATGCTGCATTTTCAAATTTCTCCGGCGTATTATGTAGACGGGGCCTTAATTAGTCACTTTTAAAGCCTGGGGCTGTTAAATGATCACGGGTGGTCGCTAAAAAAGGATCACAATTGACGTCGCTATCTCGAACTGGGTTATCTTCTAGCGCCCCTCAAACTTTTTGTGGTTGCCCTTAAGAGCTCGAGCTCGTGGCGTTCAACTGTACATGGTTCGCAATATGACGGTTGCAATGGATCGTGTTTGACCGGTTTATTTGACCAGGCGCTGCCTGCGAAGCCATCTCGGAGAGGAACGTAAACCAGACCCAAGAGACTGACGGAAATCGAACCTTATTACTTCTGCGAGCCTTTGTTATTGCAAAACCTGGCTCACATTAGCTCATTAACCAACAAAACAGAAAGCAATTCACTTTCCTTAACAGTTGCCATGGTAATGTAAAATGACGAGAAGAAACAGTTGACTCATCAAAATTTCTGTGGCATTAATAAACAGCTAGTGAAAGTTTCAGTATCTCAGAGTAAATCCTCGTTAAAGTTCTAAAAAACCTGTTGGGGATGACATACACCCCCTCACCCCCCCCCCCCCCACCACCACCCACCCCTGTACGCCCAAGGGTTAATTTACAGAAGTGATACATAGACTGCAGAAATAGAAAACATGTTTAGTGTTTCTATCGAGCTATAGAAACACGAGTGGAAGTTTGGGAGAACGAGAAATGCTGTGGGAGCACGAGCCGACAGGTGAGTGTTTCCAGAGCTTTATCAAGCTCTCCCAAACGTTCACGAGTGTTTCTATAACTCGATACAAACACGAAGAACATGTCTTCTATTTCTTAATTATTGAAGATTCTTTAAGAAAACACCACGACGAATAAAAGAAAACAACTTGTTTACTTTGATCATGAATGAATGAATGAATGAATGAATGAATGAATGAATGAATGAATGCTTTATTTGCTTGATAATCAAAATGTAAATTCTCTTTGCTCGCGCCATCATTTTATCGATTCTAAACCAATAAGCGCGCGTATTTTCTTTGGGCTATTTTCTAAAACTACATAGAAAGCGTCAAAAACTTGTCAGCAAGAGATGGTCATGTGCACAAGTCTATGTGAAAGAAACTACGCGATGAATGAAATGAGGAATTGGTTGGAAGGGAACAATAACAAACAAGCCGTAACTGCAAATACCTCAGCAGTCGATAGCTGTAGGTACCCATCGTTTTCGGGTTGGGTCGTATGAAAGCGGAAACTCACCCCTCCCCTTGTCATTCAATCGGTCAGTCAGCTCTCACGAGACTCTCTGTTATTATAATACTCGTTAGGAGGTGCCAGACAGTTTCGTCTTAGGCAGTGAATGTTGCTCTCGGCAGGTTTGGATCTTGTCTTCGCATGTAATCAGTTCTCCCATTTTTTTAGACGTGGCATGACTTCAAGAAACAAAGCCACTTTCAGTACAAAGAGCGGGATATTTGAGCAAGGTTACCGAGGTGAGCAGTGTGATATTGCTTTATCTCTAATAGCTTCGATCTGTCTATTCTGCTTCCAAAACAAGCATTACAGCCACCGCTTTGTATTATTACAAAGTAATATTGCAAGGCCATGAGTCAATTTATTTTCTGCCGCTCCTAAAAATCGTCCTAGAAATCGCCCAATTAAAGTTTGTCATGTCCCATACGTTATGACGCATGGGACATGATGACGCATAACTTCTGACGCCCACAGAAAGATGAAGGTCATAAATACGCATGCTAAACGAAAAATTACTTTTTCCGGCTCGAGTCAAAACAAAAGTTACTGCACTGGGAAAAGATCATCTGTATTTACTTTCTTGTCGGCAAGGCTTGTTTAAATACTGCATGAAGCGTCCGTATAACTTCGTGGCCCATTTTTACAAATAAGAACGCTTTCTTTTCTTAGCTTTTCACATCTTTTCGCATAATTAAATTAATATTCTTGCACTGATTTCCTTTACACCGCAGCAGTTTAAGCCAGAAACCAAAGTGTACTCGTAATCGTGCGTGGATAAATTTAATACTGTCTAATTTGGTAAATTTGTTCAGTCTAAACTTGCAAAAAAAGAAAGCTAGTAGATTATGTAAGATTACTCCCCGAATACGGCAGAATACGAGTTTTGAAGTTGACTTGACCTCGTCACGGTTGTGTATCGCATAACTTGCTGTTTATATGATATATAACTTCATAGCCCGAGGGAAAGGCGGATTGTTTTACGAGATTTAATTACAGAATGACTCAAATTGTGCACCAATAAAAAATCTGTCCCGACTCTCCTAAAAACGCTTTGTGCCAGAATATTTTTCCTTTCTGATGTACCATGTCAAAGTAAAACAACAATGATGACAATACCGTAAACTTCTGAAAGTAGCGAGGATAAGTAACGACCCTCGTTACTTTTGGAATTAGCACGAGTGGCCTCTTTGAGGTCTTCGAGACTCGTTACTTTCAGCGGGTCGTCACTTTCGAGGAGCAAAAAACGTTTTATAAAGTTGGTAGGATTGAGCTCTTTTTACGAAATAAAAGATGGAAACTCTTAAAAATACGGTTTTTAAGACATGAGATACAATTTTTCGTTCCAGTTTAATTAGTCTTAAATCTACGTTGCTGTCACATGGAAAGGCAGTTCATGTCTAGACTGCGTTGTCAGAGGTCGGCACTTAATGACTCACCGCTACGTTAGTAGTCTGCTCTAACCATATCTCAGTGCACTGGTCGAGTTTCCACTTTTAATTTGAAGAAAAGTTTTTTTTAAATAAGTTCCTGTTGAAAATGATATTAATTTGAATCAAAGTTTCCTATATTTCGGTCCCGTTACTTCGTGATGAAAATTCTACGGGATTTGTTATAACACGGCGCAACATTAACTGATGAAGCACGACTTGACATCTCACAACGCTTCATGGCATGTACCTTCCCTTGTTGTAGAATGCCTTAAAGCAAGTTACCATACGTAACTTTCATCTGAATAATGATTGGAAATAAATAAATATTGAACCTGGGTCTATTTTCGGGAAGGGGGCGGGGGAGAGAGAGAGGTGAAGGGGTTTATGGTGGGTTCGCTACTTTCGCGGGCCACAATTTTTTGACGTTACTTTCGGGGGGATCGCTACTCTCGGAAGTTTACGGTAGTAATTTGATGATATTTGGGTTTTTCCTTGCTAAGGTAGAAAAACGTTTCTGAGCTTATTTCTAAATAAAACGAATTTGTTTTTAAAGATTGTGAAAACTATGGATAAGTTGATTTTAAATACCGCTTTCTTGTTAATTTTCAAACAACGCTCCACCGAGTCGATCAACTGCTGTCAAATTTTCAATGGAAACGTGTACAGACAACAGCTTGTATCTGATATGCGTTCTTTATGCCTTTTGAGCAGGCTTACTTTTTGGGCCCGCTTAAACATCCGCGAGCCCGCGAGCAAGGTTTGCTTGCAAGCTAGACAGGTCCTTCCTCGCCAGCGCTGTGAGAGGTAAACAGCAGGACACGCGTTTCGCCTTAATTTAGTGATAGAGAAATAAATTAAAAGCAAGCGATTAACCTCTGAACCAAAAACAAACGAATTATTTACGTGTAATTTTCAGGAAAAAAATTAAAGTTGATTACTTTCTTTTGATCGCTCCGCATCGAGGATTAAATCGGATTTAAAAAAGCGAATGACAAGACGATGCTCAAAAGAGGCTTCATCGCAGAGACCCGGCCGAACGCAAGCCTTTTTCTCTGTGGGACTCCGTTCGGTCATCTTGAGTTTTGCCTTATGTCGGCCTAATGATTCTTTTGTCAAGAGCTTCGCTATTTTCCTTTATGTTGCTAATGATGTGTGAAGGATAATAACAGCACTTTTTATTCTCCTTGTGGTCAGTATGATATAGTAAAAGGTGAATATCGATTTCTCGCTGGATAATTGCCGGGCCTTATAAAGAGAAATGCCTGTATGTGGCTTTACAGCATGCTGCATGAAAACAATGAGGTAAAGCCCATCTATTGTCTGGTGTATATGCAACTTATGGCGAAACCGATGTTTTAAAAGCCAAATTTTCGCTTTCTTCACAAACCGTTTGTTTTGCAAAGGAAACTTTTCAAGCACCTGTCCATCTTTTTTCTTAGTTAGGACTTCGCGCGGTCTAAAATGCGGTTAGCCTTCCTTAAAAGCCACGCACTGAATCGTGCACTAAATTAAAAAGTCGGGTTTCTAAGTTAAAAGCTTGGAAGATTAAAGCGAGATGAAATTCTGAGTTGCGACGTTCTGGAATGATGGAAATTTTAAATGGCATCAAAGCTTACGCCGTTTTTGATATTTTTCTTAAATGGCGCGCGGCATAAAATATTGTAAATATTCTGACAGTACTCGCTAGAACGGCGGTCGCTTTCACTTCTTTGTTGCAATTAATATAGTTCTCAAGACAGTGCTGACGTGAAGTTGTGTCGGTAAACAATAACCAAAACGACAGGTGATCAGAAACTAAAAGCTGGCGTACTTGTCTTCCCGCCTGGTGCTGCATGTTACCGCGGTGAATAATTCATGCAGTTTTTCATCTGCGCATGCTTCATAGACCAGCAGTGCACCGAAGTAAATGAAATGCTTGGCGGCCGGCAGTGTTGAGAGTTACTAAATATTCGCATCGCTTAATTCATGGGGCGATAAACACCATCGAAGCGACCGATCTTTTTCTCAACTCACAGCAACTCGCAGATCTCAGGGATTTCTGCAAGGTGAGTGGATAATCCCTTTAGAGAGTCGCATTCTATGACGAAAAACTCGCTTTTCTTGTGGCTCGATAGCGGGTTCGTTCATGTTGAGATAAGCGAATGTGCGTGTAAACATGTGAGGTTTGATTGGAAAACGCTCCGTATTTTGGAAAGCAACACCAAAACGACCTCCGCAGGCACTATTTAGGGAGCATGGTTCACTTTGATGGTCGACTAACAATTCGTACAAGGTCTATGTTTACCAAATTTCTTCATATAAACGTCTTGTTGATATATGTCGAGTGGATTTCTCGAGAACTCCTGCTCGCGCTGTACTACCGGAAATGTGGCAAATGTTTCGGAAAGAAAAGGATAAATTCACAAAACCGATCACAACCTTACTTTGCTGAGGTGATACTTTTTCCAACAAGTGATGTAATTCGACACCGCTTTTAGCACACTAGTAATTGCACCGTGTTTACAGTTCCGTCTGGAACAGCAGCGTTCGGTGAATTGTTCAACATGTTTGCACGAAGAGCTGATAATGACACTTAAGTTTTTGTTCACCATACAGAATTAAATATGATTTAACCAGCTCCACGGTAAGGGAACTTCTCGATTCGTTTCTAGCGCGCCCAGTGTTAAATCATAGTTAGTAGAGGAGACTAACTATGGTTAAATGTTGTCGAGAAACAAAATCGAAATGGCCCGATGTAAATCGATTTTTTGTTGAGAGAATTAGATATTCTTATCTTAAATATACGGAAAAAATGATAATTTTTTAAAAGGAGAATCAAATGAACAGACTTTGACATTAACCTATGATACGTCCCGTGTCGCGTTTTGATTTAAGCTATTGGTGTTGAAACGATTTTCGTTGTCGAAACGATTTTAGCAGTCGAAAGACGCTGTCGTCAAGGCTTTTTTTATTATTTATTTTGTCTAGAGGTTCGTAGAAAAATACGTGCACTAACCAGCTCTTGATCAACTTGTTGGCAATCGCGGCTTTTATTAACGATATGAATATTCGACGAGATGTTTACATTCGTCGAAATGTACGTGCTTGTAAAAAAGCCACCGCCGTTGAACAAAATCGGCAAGTGTTACATCTTAAAAAAAAAATACTGTATAATAAATTAGTTCTTATCTCTCTTGGCATAACTCTTGCTTGCCGCCCATAGTAAGCGATTGCAAATCTCATGTTTCAGTTGCAAAACGTAAACAAACGGATTTGAAGTTCGAGGGGTACGTATTATTCCAACGTCTCATTCGAGCGTGTGACAGATTTGTATAAACTATACACACACATTCCATGCGAAATTCATTTTCTATTATTCTTTTGTCTTTGTGTCTTCACCAAGTAAACAGTGAGGCTTGGATATACTTCAGAAAGTGATATATCCTTCTCAGAACTGACCTAGCTCAAGAGCTTGCACGAGAAATACTTTCTCTCTGTTGTTTTACCAAGGAGAAAACAATACATTATTTTCTCGCGCGTGTAACCGTTTTATTTATAAGTTCCACTTTATTGCACCACACAGGTTTAAACACAGTGTTTTATTTCAATTTTCTCTACTATCATGCAGATATTGCGTTCTTTCGCCCACGGATGTATAATGTTTTATCCTACAAAACAAAAGATTGTTTGATCACAAGCTGCCCTGAACCCCTGGGAAAGTCATGTAAACATTATAAGTTCTCAATGCACTATCATTCTATCTTGCTGGGGGTCGTACGACATTGAAATTCTGTTATCATGCCCTTCTTAGCTCCACGTAAAACTTATTTATGTAACATATTTTCTGCTGACAATGTTACGTTTTTGATTGGAAAGTTGGAAATTAAAGTTTAGTACATAGGCAAGACATTGACCAATTTTGCATAAGTCTCATTGATTATAGAGGTCTTTTTTTGGCTAAAAAATCTAAAGAACTCTTTAACTAGAAAGATCTAGAAATAATGAAAGAATTTACGTCAAGAAGTGTTATTTGTAATGCTAGATTTGGTACAGAAATGAATAAAATTGTTGCCCTCGTACCTGTATATAGTATATATGTCAGTTTATAAGCATTCAACGTTTTGTGGTTTCAAAACGTTTATTTTTACTTTATTTTGACTATTTGTTTTTCCTGTTTTTTTTTTTGTCAGCAGAAAGCTTTCCAAACTTAAATCTTGTTATGAAAATATGATGGTTTACATGGTAAAATCAACTAATAGATTCCACTTTGCTGTGCATCTGTTCAGTGATAGATCATAGATGGTCATAGATGATGTCAAAATGTGGTAAAAACAAAAAGGTGGCACATGAGGCAATAGCCAAGTGTGTCACTGAAGTTCACTATTACTGAGCAGACACACTGCAACATGGAATCTACTAAACAATTGGATTCTGAGCTCGAGATTTCTATCGTGTGATAGTTGACTCGGGCTGCGCCCTCGACAATATCACGCATAGAAATTGAGAGCAAATTATCTAGTATAAATCTGCAAGTTGTTCAAAACTAAATATCTAAATCCTCAGATTCACAGACATTTCGAAAAGGCCAAGAAGTAGCCGTCATTTTGTTAACAAGGGTACACTGCTACGTTACTCACTATCTATCACAGAATAGATAGTGAGTAGCGTAGCCAATCAGAGAATGGCATTTGTGATACAACGCTAGTAGCTTTATACTAACTGTTTTGTATAAATTATAAAGAAACAAAAAAGATTGTTCATGATGTCATCTATGAATCTGTCCTCCAATAGATCATAAGTAAGAACTAATCAAAATGCAAGAACAATTTCACTGATTATATGTGCCCACTTTCCCAGATTTTGATAGGTTCCTTTGGAACTCCTAAGTGTAGTTTCCATAATATTAAAAATTTGACTTCTCTGAAATGTTTTAGTGGAGAATGGAACAACGTTTTCTGATTGACTGCAGAACTTCTGAAAAACAGGACAAAATCAGCATAATCAAATTTTTTTGACGTTCCTGAAAATTCCGTTCCACTTAATTTTGTGTCCAAAATTACAGAATGTTGAGATGAACGATTCATATGTCAAATTTTTACTCAACAGAAACTTTCTGAAGATATTTTTACTACTATTTCTCATTCACCTCCATTTGAATGCCCTAGAATTTTTTTCTGGATTGTTTTGTTCATTGAGAAGAGTTACATCTATCTTCATGCAACATCGACAATTTCCTGAATTTTAAACTTCTCTACAGGTTGGCATCTCTGAAACCTACTAATTTAGAGTTAATTTTAATTGGTTTATAAATATGACATTTGAATCTACTTTTTAACAGAGAAAAGAATACTTCTCTGCAGCCAATAACCACAAAAACTGGCAAATGGGTTTAATATGGCTCTAAATTTATGTTACAAAAGTGTATGGCAATATTTATAGATGACTGTAAAATGCATAGGTTCTGTTTGCTGGACAGACTGAAAAGAAGATTTGAATCTGGCTTTATTTCAAGTCATGAATTAAACATAATATTTTTTTATCAAAAAGAATAATAATTTTTTATTGATCTACTTGACAGCGAAGGTGCCTGTATTCAGGCTTACTCTCACATCCCTTACCCCCAGTATATATAATGTCTCAGATTGAATTCAGAAAACACTTAAATGGCCATGTGCCTCTGTTTCAAAATAAGTCCTCATGCCAAACATTTCATATGAAAATGAGTTTGATTTGCATGTGAATACACTTGTAAGTGGAGCACATTTTCATATGAATGCTTTCACATAAAGACTTGTTTCAACACAGAGGCAAATGGGAACTGGGAAATGGCCAGTTATGCTTATGTGGCATGTGTACACATGTATGTCCTATGAAATGCTAGTTTGGTTTGCAGCCGGGCCACACTTTGGATAAACTCTAGTTTCGCTTTGTTTTTTCCTCTGAAAACTGTGGTTTTTGAAACCCCTTCACTCTATGGATTTCCAATGATCTTCATAGCTTAACTGTGGATATATAGATTCAGGAATCACATAATTGGTACAACTGAGAGTTTTTGACCAGCTTGTTTAAATATTAGCTAGTTTAAATTCATAATGCCTTGAGTACAACAATTTTTGTAAGAAAAGTGAAAGGAAAGATTTAAAATTTATGTACATTAATATTTTGACTTATTAAAATTGTGAATTAATTAGTTGTGAGTTAAAGTGTATGAAACTATTAGGAATAGAATGAAAATGTGATCATAGTTCATGTTATTCTCATTCAACAGAGCTGTAAGTTTAGGTATAAGAAAAGAAAAAAACGCCAACTATATAGATAATTTTTTATTACATTACTAGGCTTTAAACTTAATATTAATTTAATAAGTAGGCATAATGTCTAAATTTTCAGTGTGATGTTGAAGTGCATGTCTTATGTGGTTTTGGAGGCAGTAGATAGAGTCTCCTGCTGAAGATGAGAAATGCTTACCACAACTCACCAGAATTCAGACTGCAACTACTTTAGAAATGGCAAGTATTAAACTTCCTGATCATCTGAAATTTGATGTCCCGAACACACAAAACATTTTGTAATGGCTTATGCTGGACCACATTGCTATATTTAAATGTTGGAAGACACATTTAAAGCATTAATTAACTAGTATTTACGTTTATGGTAGTCCATAGACTTGGGAATCCAAATATGAATCTAGTTTGCCATAAAATATGTTTTGCTGAATTTATTGGGTAAATAAACGTTCAATAACTCAATACATGCATGTAAAATTATGTGATGTCAATAAAGTAATGTGATGTGATATCATTTATTGTGGTTGAATCAGTGGAGTGGTTCTTTTAACAACCTTTTTGTAAGGCCAAGTACATGTAGCTAGTAGGTAAAATAGTGGCTGCAGTCTCCCGGACTAAAATAATTATTATTTTATGTTGGTGTCTTTCTTATTACCAGTTTACTGTCAAATTGGCCTCAATGAACTACAACAAAAACAAAGGACGTCTTGGGCCTGTTTGTTCCAACACAAGTTCCTTGTGCTTTTTAATGTTTAACTTTTCACTCTACTGTTGATCATCTGTAGGGTTTGACATCACAAAGAGAGCCAAAGCTTAAGAACAAAACATCAAAACTAATATTATATTTATGGCTTTATATGATAATCACGTTGTGGACAACCTAGCACTGAAAGAATGATGAAAACGGATGATACCCTGATAGCAGACATCTTGTTTCATACACATTGTTACTATTTACATCAAAACAAATATATTTATGGCTTTATATTATAATCACCTTGTGGACAACCTAGCACTGAAAGAATGATGAAAGCGGATGATACCCTGATAGCAGGCATGTTGTTTGATACACAATGTCACTATTTACATCAAAACGATTATATTTATGGCTTTATACTATAATCATGTTGTGGACAACCTAGCACTGAAAGAATGATGAAAACAGATGATACCCTGATAGCAGGCATGTTTTTTTTCTTACACAATGTCACTATTTAAATCAAAACTAATATAAATTGTTTATGGCTTTATAATATAATCATATTGTGGACAACTTAATGAAAACAGATGGTAGCCTGATAGCAAGCATGGTTATTCATACACAATGTCACTATCCACATCAAAACTAATATATTTATGGCATGAAGAAAACCGTGGGGTGAAATCCGTTTGAGTTCTTTTGACAAGTTGGAACTTATTAAACCCACACTGGAAGATCATATGACTGGTATTTTGTTCAATCTGTCATACAGAATATTTCACCATCAATTTTCACTCCAACATGGTTATTTGAGAGTTCAAGTATGGTGTTTCAGTTCTGCATGAGTGGATAGAAACAAAAATAATTCTACTAAGTATTGTCACGAGGTGACTCTACCACATGGTGTGGCCAAATAGAGACTTCACCATAATTGTCAAAATCTCTGCACTCTTAGTCAACTCTCTAAAAAGGAAATTGGTCAAACATAAAACTTGTTTAATTCCTTGGTAACTGAGGAAGTAAGGGACAATTTTACACTGTCTTGACATAGTATTCAGCAGTAATGCTTGTAACAATTGTCATAACCACTCAAATATCTGAAATAATTTGTGACCTTAAAAACTGAATTTGCATGGTATTTAATCTCATAAAATATTACAACTACAGGCTGCAGATAATACTATCTTCTGTCCATCCACTGTAAATCTGATAAATATAAATCTGAAGTTGAAAGTCATGAATTTTTTATATTGCTTCTCAGCAACAAAGTTCTTGATTGCAAGTACATTTCAAAGTGAAACATTTTGTGCAAATTTGTGCAGAAATTTATCCTGGCTACTTTATAGGAAAAATGTGTGGTACAGGAAACTCCAAATAGTTCTGCTATCAATAGCAGTTGCAGGTGAATACTTTTAGAAATTTTAACTTCAACCTGCAGGATATGAATTCATATTTCACTAATTTTGATTAATGGATTTGTGTACATGAAATTTATTTCTTGCATTCATAAGCTGAGAGACATATTCCAGACTGACATTTTTTATTATTTATGCAATAACAACAAACTGTATTTTCTGTCAAGTGATTTTTAGCAAAGCAGAAGGAAACAATGTTGAGTTTAGGCAGCTCAATGATAAATATTTTTACAAAGACAAATGGTAAGAATTTCTGCATTAAACATTAACTTTATATTTTGGGAAGAAAGCTATTTGACTTTATGTATTTGAATCAAATTGCTTTTTAATATTCTTTTTTACTATGTACAATATGCTCAAATATACATGTTTATTACTCAGTTACAGATGTAGTCTCTTCAAGACAGCTCTGCCTGGGTAGATTATTCTTGGCTGAGTGAGATGAAGCAGCCCTTACATGTGATATGTTGTATACAATTCACATTGTCCGTGTTAGTGATCTAAAACTTACTTTGCACTTATGATTCAGTGACGTATGAAATTAAACAAATAAGACGTTTCTGCTCTGTTCTGTTTCTATTTTAACAAGTTTGCTTCTTTAATTAGATTCATATTTTGAAAACAGTTGATTTCCTGACCATGTTTTCTTGATGTAGTTAGGACACGTTTCTAGAAATATCTTATCTGTGTGGAAATAATTTACTGCTGGTGATAAAATATAAAAACTTTTCATAGCCAATCGGAAAGTGTGGAGCTGATTGATTCTTATCTGTTATTTTGAAACCCATTGTTTCTTCGATTCTATTGAAATTCGTTTTACAGTATTTACATGTACTTTACACAATAACTAATAATGTTTAAATTCATTGTCTCTGTATTTTACTTTAAATCATCAAGCATGACTAGCACTTTAAAAGTGTCAACACTGGAAAGGTTCATGCTCTAGGTGGCACTTCTGCATTAAGTAAAGCTTTTAAAAAATTAAACATAAAACTTCAATTTTGTTTCAATTTCAATTTTGAATTTTTAAAAAAAGAAGTTATAATATTAATGTTTTGTGAATTTAGCTGTATCATTTCTTACTTAAAGCCTTTGTTTCTACCATTAAGATAGGTTTAGTTTCATTTGGTATGAGATATAAGTTTTCACAAACAAAGCTAGCTAGCAAGAAAATTAAAGTTCTATATATTTTGTGCATATGCTCATGTGATCAGTTTAAATTGTGAATTATTAACATTCAATTGTAGCAGAAAGCTTGTATCTCATTGAACTGAAAGCTACTGCCAGCAGAAAATTACTTTATTTGCATGTATTCCATCTTGAAATAATTTATTTGTTTTTAATTGTGTTTATAGCTTTGATATCACATCGTGATTTTGATTCTCTATTGCTATTATCTTACCCTTCACACAGTAGTTGACTAGAACAATTTGTATGTTACGAAGCATTGAAATTGTATCTTGATTATATATCACATATATCACAGTATTTAATTTTAGAAAATAGCCCTAAGAAAATACACACGCTGATTGGTTAAAAATCCTGTTTCTATAACTTGATGGAAACGCAGAACTAGCACGAGCTGTTGACGTAATGATGGCGTGAGCAAAGAGAAGTTACATTTTGATGATCAAAGTAAACAAGTTGTTTCCCGTTTTTGTTGCGGTGTTTTCTAAAAGAAATAGAAAACATGTTCTCCGTGTTTCTATCGAGTTATAGAAACACTCGTGAAAGTTTGGGAGAACTCGAAAAAGCTGTGGAAACACTCGCCTGCAGCTCGTGTACATGTTCAGCATTTCTCGTTCTCCCAAACTTCTACTCGTGTCCCTATAACTTGATAGAAACATGGTACATGTTTTCTATTTCTTAAGGATACATGCACAAGCATTTATCTTGGTCTAAATTGTTTTGTGTTTGAAATCTTCCTATTTTTCAGAACTGAAGGATATCAATGGGCCTTAAAACATTTAATTTTTTGGAAAACTTTGGAAGATCCTCATGCAAGAAAGATTCATGTTCTTATGATAATCATAAATGCTAGAAGATCCTAACTTGAACATGCAATCGCAAAGAAAAACTCTCTAAGTCAATATTCTGGAATCTTTGAAAGATCTCTGGATCATTTCTGTGAAAAGTGTATTCTATATGTATTAGAAATATTATATTTGAAATGTTATAGTGAAAAATTATATTCAATATGTTCAAAGCTGTTTATGATATTTTTGGGTATTTTATTTGTTTTCATGATGAAGATAATATTGCATAATCATTGAAATGTTCAGATGGAGGCATTCATGACTAACTACGTACTTGGTTGCTGAAAATAATAGTGATTAAAATGTAAATCGTATGTGTCGTAAAGTTTATTGTATGTGTTGGGCTAAACTGACAGCTGAAGGCTTGGGTCCTAAGACGTGTACATGTATGTTGTGGAGGATCCACCCAACATTAAGTGTCAAATAAGAAGCATTCATTCTTATAAGCTTGCATGCTACCCAGGTAGTTATCCTTTTGACTGCTCTCTTGTAGTATGACAATTTAGGGATGTGGTCTGGTTGCTAACACACGTTTACATTATACTACATTGCCAGCTTACCATTTAAGATCATGGGCACGCATTTAGTGTAGATTACAAAAAGCCTACGTTGTAGGCAAAATCGCTCTGCCTACCCCTCTCCCCCAATGCAGGCTAGTTGCGAATGCCACTTAACACACGTAGCTGTTTCACTTTCTTCAAAAGGTCTGCCCATTCACTCATTGTAACAAACTGCTGTGGTTCATTTTGCAGGAAATGACAGTAAATGATGGAGGATTTCTCAATGCAGTCAGGGATGGAAGTTGTACTCATGTCTTGAATCTGTTGGATAGTGGAGGTGTTGACTTGGAACAAAGAGACCAGGTTAGAGAATAAAAGGGGTGGCAAATAATGGTAATTGTAGGGACTTTGTGAGAGGATGAAACAAGATTTTTTTTTCTGAGAGACTGAGCTATTTCAAATGACTGTGCTTCAATTATTGTGAGATTGAGACTTCAAGGTGTTTTAAATGGAGACTTGAGAGGTTCAGATGACCAAGCAAATCGGTATTTCAGACATTCTTAGCTTTGCAAAAAAATCGAGACTGCAAAACAGCTTTGTAAAATAATAGAGACTGCCAGACGCAACGTATAACTGCTAAAAAATGAGACAGAGACCCATGAAATTCAACAAAAATTTTGTGCGATTCATGGTTTTTAAAGGACCATTCGGCACCCTCACTAAGACTTCTAAACAATATTCTAAAATACATCATCTTCAAGATATAAATTTGCTTTTATGTCAGTTTTAGAGTTGTGTAGAATATTAAAAATGAAATAGATATTACTGCATTGTACATATAATTACTACATAATATTGTTATTTAAATATTAACCACTTTTAGCCAAAACAGCTACCTATAATTTACTTGTTAACACATGGTAATATGTTTCTGATGAAATTTTTGTCTCTGTCAGAATGGCCAGACCCCTTTGATTATTGCAGCAGAAAAAGGGAATGTGGAAATTGTTCATGAACTGTTGAAAAGGAATGTCCAAGTCAATGTGCAGGATGAGGTGAGGTCACCATAGTAATTAAAAAGAAATTTCTGAACCCTTTATAAATTACAGATTATTAAATGATTGTTTTCAGTAGAACTAGGGTAGTTATTTATAACTCTGTAACTATGGTTAGTAATTTGTTACTTTGATATTTTAAGGATGGCTGGACAGCGCTTATTGCAGCTTGTAAGGAGGGGCATATTGAGGTTGTAAAAGAGCTTCTTGAATGTGGTGCTAAAGTTCAGTTGCCAGACTTGGTAAATATGGATTAAATATTTTAAAAGATTAAATGTAATTATTTCAATTGGTATGTTTAAATAATAACATTATGAATCATCATGTGTAAAGTCAAATTCATAATCATACGGTGCCAGGTTTGGGTGACAGAATCATTATTCCTGACCATTAATTAATTTTAAGTCATTTGTTTATGACCCTCAAAAATTGTTGACCTCATTAAACTGAAATTTTTCAATTCTCAGGCAGTTATTCGGTTTTTGGATAAATTTTTGCAATTTGCTTTATGTAACGGATAGAAAACTTTCACTACTGTGGTATAATGTCCTTACTTATTTATATATCATAATAATTATTGTCCCGCATGCAAAATTAAAATTTTGTTTGTAATAACAATAGAAAACTAAGCAAACCTGATAATATCCTCCTGTGGCTAACTGGACATCACCAATAATTGTAGGGGGGCTGGTCTCCTCTGGTGTGGGCGTCATACAAGGGACATGAAGACATTGTTAGAGAGTTGCTGGATTATGGTGCAGACCCTAACGAGAGAGGACAAGTAAGTTCATACGAGTGTTGTTTTGCAAAAATAAACTGTCAGTGAATGTGGGAAATATTCCTTGATTCTCCATCCTTGCAGCCATTAGTTATCCATATTAATGATTTCCTGCTAATTTCTGGGTACTATTCTACAAAATCAAGCCATTCTAAATTGTTTTGTTGGGTATCTAGCCATCTATGTGTGTTTTGAGCTGCTCTTGCAATCTTGCTAAATATAAATTCACCATGTCGTACCATCTTTTTATGACATGCCTTTGTATCCCATGATTTTTACATGCGTGTAGTTTCTTGCACCATCAAAATACAAGTTTATCAAATCATAATTTTATTGTGTTACACACATTTAGTTACTGTTGTCTCAGATAATTGTAAAGCATGTAAAAAAGCTGAAGACATATGAAAAAACACTTGACAAATGTAGAAAACATACAGGCTCATGTTTTCTAATATTTCGCTCATGATTCCCTGCAATTATTACTAGAGCCACCTTGCTAACGTTTAAGTCAGATTATACGTTCAGTCTCATTAAATGTTTTTGGCTCCAATATTACAGTTAGGCCATCCCCCTTTTTTTCTCTGTTTAGCGTCGTCCGACCGACCCAGATTTTCGCGTTTTCAAAAAAAAAAAAAAAACACAGTTACACAGAAGGCAATGACGGCAATGACGGCAATGACATATTATTTCAAATAATTGTCACTTTAACCTGAAACATAAGCAATTTTTTGCCTTACAGATTTTTAGTTTTTCCCTGTTCTCGTTTGATTTTAACAACGACGTCGACTTTTTCCTGCCTCCATTGCTGCGATGTTGACTTTGTAACCACACCTTGTTGTTTCCAGGCTCCACGGATATTATGCAGAGGTACCGGGCTTCCTAGCTCCAGACTCCTTTTCCAATTTTATTTTTGTTTTTGTTTTTCTCTTTTCCGACCGACCGACCCAAAATCAGAAAACGCATTCGACAATAAACGGGAAAAAAAGGATGGCCTTAGAAACTTACAGTACAATTAGTGGTGTCCTGTTTGTTCACATTGTTGATGCGTTAATTCGATGAAAGCTAAGTCGAACTGAGAAAACTCACGACAAGCTTGAGTTAATCTTATCTAGCTGTTTCAATGGCTTTTGTCCTTGTGCCATTGTTTGATAGTCAGTACATGGCTTTTAATACTTGGGAAACTAACATTGGATAAAATATGTTTCTCAAAACGCTTGTAATTTTTCACCTATAACTTAGTTTTTTAGAATTTTAGTTTTTAAGCTGTAATTTTCACTTTTAGCGTGTAACGTTCATTTTTTATGTATTTTAATTGTAATGCGCGTTTGAACATATACGTATGGAATTTGCGCACAACATATTCATAATTATTATTATTATTATTATTATCAAAATGGCGGCATCGTCCTCTTTCACTGAGTCACGTGCAGCATTTGTCTGTAAAACGCATTTGGACCAATAGGAAAGAGCCAAAAGAACCCATTGTAAAGCCGGCGCGCATGGATTTTTTTATTTAGGTGAAATAGTAAGAAATCTGTTGTTTTGTTTTTCAGTCATTACTTCCCCAGTAAAGGTCGAGAGCTGCTATTATTGTCCCGTGACCCAGAAAAATAACTAATAACATAAAAACTGGAAACAAAGTAGACCTTTTCTGGGCAGCACTCAAAATGAATGGTAGAAAATGGCGAGAAATGTTTTAGAGAGCTTTTTAAAAGTGCTACAAATGCTGTAAAGATCTGTCAGACGTGTCGAGGATGGCCACTTCATCATTGGTCTGACGACTTTCTTCACAGCATTTAAGCACTCTTTCATATTTCCTTTTTGGCTTTTTGTCTCAAGCCACTGCGAACCTTTAAGTTGGTTTTACAAATTGACACATGAAAGAATTCTGAGTTTCCTAGTCAGGAGGCACGGTAAGTTTAGCTAACGACTTAACTTAGTCAATTATTAATTGTCATCTTACAATATTCAATTAGCTTCCCGAGAAGAATAACTCGAGGTGGTAACCATTTGTGAAAAAAAATCCACTTGCGCTTATTTATTTAAAACCAAAGGGAAATCGAATTTAAGTTTTGAAATTTTTTGATTCTCTAGTAAAACCGAGGATTTTCGACAAACAATACTAAGAAATTCTTTATACTTACTCTCACATTGCCGTGTATGTTTCGTTTGAGCAGCATGCCCAAACTTGTGTTCATGTCTTGTAAATTATAAATAATGATCAGCGCTAAGAAAACAGAACTTTGTAAAGTGATACTGTTGACTCACCAGGATAGAGGCTTGTGTTTTTTTTTCCTTTTTTCACTCCAGTGTTTCTTTTAAATTCATCAAGTCTGCAATCAGCATATCTCGACTTCAAATCAATGACAAAATCGCCTTTTTTTAACAATTGATCTTTGAAGCCAATTGAAAGATAACATTCTTTCGAATGTATGTCGTTGCCTGATGGCTAGTTTTTGTCGCGGCGGCCGTATACCGTAATTAGAGGTAGCTCACTTTTTTGTGGCGTTTCGGTAAAATGGGATTACATTTTTGTTTGAGCTAAGCTGCTGTGTTTCCATATTAATATTTCACCATCTTTGGTTTAATTGCATGCTAATTGTAAAAACTTCGACTGGCGAAGTACGTCAATAGTAATTTAATGTCTTCAGAATTCTATGATTCGGTTGGCAATTATGTACTGGGCCCTGAAACGGAGCGAACTTCGCAAGCGTCAGAAATCGACGGAAATCCTCACAAATCTTAACGGTAAGATTTTTTTAAATTTGATTAAAGAATTGAACATTTGTAAAGCAAGCAGACAAATGGTCGTATTTTATCATGGACTTGTGAGATCCTTTATTTTAATCCGCTTTGCGACGGCCCATGATAAAATCGTCTTTTTGATATCGGTGATAAACCCACCTCACTTTACAGAATATTGCGAGCTCAGTTTCACTGTAAACGTTTATTTTTCGATGCCTGGTTGCGTTGAACCGCAGTGGAGACCACCATTCGACGGACATACGTTGTGTGCAGTTTTTGTGGTGGCGATTCGTTGCTTATCTTAAGTGGCGTTCGATTTTGCATATATTTAAAAAGTCATTAGCGATTCGCACGGCAGGTGAACTAGCTTCAGTTGAGATCGAACTGGGAGCAAATAGAGTTCTTTTTATTTTGTGTGGCTCGTTAGTTCTAATTATATACATCAGAATATTGTTTCTCGGTGGTATTCTCTCGTCAACAACCAGAGGTTCATTCCCGATATGATTCCGTCCAAACGTAAGTGGTCTCGCACCTGAAGTTATGTTATTGCAGTGAGTTGTTACAACGAGGTGATAAGTTGGTGTGTATCTGACATCTCCAGGCACATATGAGAATTAACGCATGGCTCTTGCGATGGTGTTGTAGGCGAATTTAACGACTTGAACACCAGGAACGAAGTTTCATTAGCGCATTGTTCCATCTTGAAAAGTACTAGCTTGGGTTTATAAGAGATTGATCTTTGTGCATAAAACTAAATTGCACGAAGAGAAGTAATTTCTTTTCAAGTACAATTCGCTCCCTAGAAATTACGTTTAATGTGGGCCGCAATAGAGATTTTGAACCATGAAATATGCCATAAATAATGAAATGCAATATGAATACGCTTTTTTTTTTTTCAAATTTTCGCAACGATGCACGAAAATTCATCAAGAAGGATATATCGTTCATTTCTTCTCCAGCATTACATGGTTTTCAGAAGGAATTGTTTAGCCAAGACAGTACACAAAGACTTCACTTGAATCGCATTATCAAGAGAAGTCGTTCAGTTTATCTATTTGTTCATTCATTCATAATGGCTCTTCATGTCTTTTATGTTTTGTAAAGAGTTGATTCGTTTCTGCAGCCATGTTGCGTTTCAATCATACTTGCTCCTTTAATAGTTTGAAATTTAAAGCTCGTCTGATTAGTTTTGTGTCATTTATTTTGTCGTGGATTTATTTTAAGCAAGATTACAAAATTTTCGGCAAATACTACGACGCATTTAGAAAGACCCTTTTTACGACAGTTTGGTCTAAGTCTAAGTGGCGCAAAAATTAAAAAGAAGTAGAAATCTGCAAAAAGGGAACGTTTGAGCATGAAATAGTTTAGTTGTGTAGCTCTATTCGAAATGGAAATGTTTCGTTCACGTAAAATCGGAAATGTTTATTTGTTTTATGCAATGATATATAGCTTTAACCATGGAGATGTTTAATTTATGTGCGGTTTTTGATACAATATGTGGCCTGTTTTGTCTTTATTGCGTCTGCTTTTCTAAACGCAAATAATAAGAAATTAGGATGTGCTTAGTAGTGGTGTGTCAATCTTAGTTCAAATGTTCCAGATTTAAAAAAATGTTTCGATTCTAGGTTTTTTTTAATATCGCATATATACCGATTCTTTGTGGAACACTTGTCGGCTTGCGGTACACACATTTCTATAAACAAAGCCAGAAGTCTGTAGAAGAAATTATAATCCCCCAAATATAATAAAAATAAGTTTTGTTCGCTAAACCATCCTTCCATTAGTATTTGATAAGGTTCAATTTTGTATAGTGATAAATATTTCCTAGGATTTGATGTCTTATGAGAGATGATTAAATCTTGTTGAACAAAGATTGATTTTTTCTTTTACATGTAAGCTCTTCCGTCCAAAAAAAAACAAAAAAAACATGTAATCTTTATTTTTATATTTATTATCTTAAGTGATTTTCGACGTGGTATAGTTCTATCTTGATTTTTGCCCACCACGCGAAGTCGTGTCTTTATCGTGTGATTTCGCTTTGTTTATAGTGGCATGTTTTTCTTTTCGATTCTTAAAATCTTCAAGCTCTTTTTACCTGGTTTGAAAATTCACTTGAAATTCTCAGTGACCACATCAACAACAGTTAAGAAACGTTTCCTGACCGCACAACTCGCACGGCTATCGTTATTCTTGTCTGAGGAACTTGCGGTCAGCGCGCGCTTCGGTTGCCTTGCGAGACTATACCACAAGCCTCGGAAAATGCTACGCTTTAAGAGACCGTTTCGTACAGGGCTATGAACATGTTTAAAAGTTCGGATTTCCAATAATAATACAATGAAGTTCAAATAACAGTAACGCTGAAATACGCCACTTTCGATATATTAAAATTCAGCTTGATGGTGAGGCCTAGAGGACACAAACAAAAGAAATGAATAAACATGGTCATGCAATTTCCTTTGTTTCTGTTCTCTAAGCCTCACTGCCAAGCTGAATTTGATATATCGAAAACGGTCTATTCTTTTAGAAGGAAGTTGTGAGTTTTCCCAATTATCAATTTCATAATTGATCATTCATTTCGTAAGCGTGAGTACCCTGTGGTTGGGATAAAAGTTACGTCGAAAGTTAACTTCTTTTAGTTTTAATTGTCGCTTGTTCCCTGACATGTTTACTGTCTGAGAGCCTCTCAGTTTGAAAATGTAAAGAGGTTTCTGCTATTTTTCATTGGGTATGGGAATTTGCAGGTTACTGACCTGATTTTAAAACTGTAATTGATTGAGTGATATTCGACCCAATATTCCTAAAACGAGTGTAAGGCAATCTGCTGGAATTCTCTGTTTATCCCCAGTGTGAAGAATTTGCACGCTCTTGTTGAATTTGAAATTGTCATCTTCTAGCCGGGCTTAGGCCTGAGTGATATTGGAATTAGTGCAAAAAAAGCATTTAGAACAAGATTGAAGTTTTATAGACACTTGATTCGTTATGTGAACTATTCTGGCCTACGAGCTGTGACGACCCCAACGCATAACGCATTTAGACATCGCATTCTTCGCGTAAATTCGACGCGTGACACGATTTTACAGTTTGTTTTTCACTACTTACGTTTTAATCATCAATTGTCATTATTATAGCAGATGGAAAATCTATGAATACATCCTTTTTTCAGTAAGAAAATGTTAGAGCAACAAATCTAAGTCCACATCAAACTGGAACGAAAATTCAACGGCATTTGTAACTGAATAGCGTATAGATGACCAGCAAAGAATTCTATTGTTGAAAGATTTAACGTAGTCATAACACGTCTACACACAAAGAAGGAGTGACTAAAATACTAATAACTAACCTTTTCTGAAGATAACTGATGACATATTAAACAATCCTAGGAAATTGTTAGCTTTGACGTGGGTACATCTTGAAACATTCGGAATTTAGCTGATGGACTGATGAATCGAGTGGCACAACAGGCCAGGGTCACGAAAACTGTTTTTTTTTTTTTTTTGGCGCGCTTTCAATTTTTTTTTTCAGATCAGAGGTCGCTTGAAGCGATCACGTGACGATTTAACGTAGCCAAAATCCCGTTGTTATTTCCACAGCATGGTATGACAGCCCTTATATGGGCATCAGGCCGCGGACACACTGAAGTGGTTGATCATTTATTAGAAGCTGGAGCAAACCCTGACGCTGCAGACAAGGTACGTGACGCGCGTGAGTGCGAGGGCGATTCTCGCGTGATCACCCACGGGCAGATCAGCCCTTAGTATGCGTGTATGTATTTATGAAAACCGGGTGAATGAAAAATGCCTTCCTTTGCACAAATTTCAGCGATTTGATGTCACGACTCCTAAAGGCGCCATAAGGAGCGCCATAAGGAAGATAGGAAAGTGGAGGAAAGAGAGACTGACATTCCTTTAATTTAATATCGTCTACTTGGTGAAAAAAAAAAAAAAGCTTGAGCAGTGAAAAGACGATTTCCGTTCTAATAATTTTTTTCTTCAATTCTCTTATTTTAGTATGGAACTACTGCCCTTGTCTGGGCCTGCAGGAAAGGCCATTTAGGAACTTGTAAAAGTCTTCTCGAAAAACACGCCAACGTTGATACTGCAAGCAGTGTGAGTGAAACTACCGTAATACGTCTTGCGTTAGCTTGTCACGCATGTCACTTATGCTTAAAGTCTGTTAGCTTATGTGTTTGCACCTAAAACGTCCGAGCCTCTGCCACTTGTTCTTGCCAATCAGAGCGATCTTAGCCAATCAGATGTAAGCTATTTGGCTCAAGTCTGTTCTCCCCGAGCTTGCCAATTAGTGATCAGAATTTCCGGCAGGGTTTCGCCTAGCCTTCTGATTGGTTAACTACATGTAGCCCAGAATTCCTCTGCACTCCCGAATGGTTCCATGGTCAACAGCGCTCATTGTAACCAATCAAACTGCTAAAGATGGTATTATTTAATTCCGCTTTTGTAGCGATTGGGTACTCACGGCCTCAAATAAAAAAAAATTGTATAGGTAATCGTATAAATGCACGTGCAATTAAGGATATACACAACGAGTTTTATTTGAAAATTCTCTCAAAATTGCACGAGCCATTTGAGCAAATTTTCAATTTTTACAGAGTAGTGTAAATCCTTGAATTGCTCAAGCTTTCATACGATTAGCATTTACTCATTTTATTGCATGTCTGAGAAAACTACAAGTGCGCGCGCGTTAATTTACACTGTAGTGCAAACTAAAAGGTGACCTGCCCTCAGCCAATCACAATAAAGTAATTTTCACAGTCACATGCCACCTTTTTTAGCATCGTAGTTTAAATTGAATATTGTCTATTTGGTGTTTAAAATTCAGTATTGCTGTTAGTATTTGTAGATTCAGAAGAAAAGTGTCTTGTATTGATAAAGTAAATAAGTATTGCCTAGCAAAGTATGTTTGAGAAGTCAACTTATCTCTGACATGTTCTGCACTGAGCGTCGTTTGGTTTTAAGCCTACGACAGACGCCAGAAAACGGTTCTAACAAGCTCTGGTACGTTCTTATAGCGAGGTTGGACTCCGTTGATAATGGCGGCTAAAGGTGGTTACACGGAAGTGGTGGATTGTCTGTTGGAAAGGGAACCACACATCAACGTCACAGATCAGGTATAGAGTTAAGAAAGGATATTTATTTCTTTTATCTCACCAAAAATTAGACTACAACGCAGACTTTTTTTGGGCTCGTCACGGATCTTCCTCCCCCAAGATTGCGTGACGAGCCTAAAGAGGCTACTCAGAAACATACCGGGATGGATTTTAAAAATTCCTTTCGTCTTTTGATTGATCGCTCGTAGATTGAAAACTGGAACGCTTGTGCTAATGAGGCTAATATTGTAAACAGAGATTTTCCTAAAGAGGCGCGCTTTGTATTTTCCATCACTGATTTGACTAGCTTCGATTTACCGAAGACTGTTTGCTATCTAATTTGGGAATTTACTGGCTAATATTAAGGAAGCCTTGGGTCGCCAGAGTTCAATTTTGCAGACAGAGGAATTTTTTCCGGATTCCAGTTCTTTCCCAATTTTGGACAACCATCGATTCAGTTCGAATTAATTAGCTAATTGGTTGAATTTCATTTGAAACTAACAATTGAATTAAACTGTTAACAGGAAGGAAATTCTGCTCTGGCATGGTCTGCAAAGCATGGTCATGAAGAGATTGTACAACGGCTTCTAGCAAGAGGAGCTTACTTTAACTTGCCAGATAAGGTGTGTTGTTGTCTTAGCATTACTTCTCTTTTTCCTTGAAGTTTCTCGGTGCTAAAAGCGGTTTAGTCTAGGTCAAGACTAGAGGAGTAAACGTTTTAGCAGAAAACCTGACTGAAAAGTGATAAAACTGAAATCAAAATTCATGTTAATCCTGGTTTCTTTGAACAACCGGACACAGTGGTATAAATGTGGTGGGTGCCACAGAGCCATGTTGGAGCAGCTTGAGTAATATTGTTGGCGGTAATCAATTGTCCGCTCATCAACTGTAACTCATGACGTTTGGAACAAAAAAAAAGCTGATTAGGGCAGACATTCCCTGTTCCTTTTGCCGAAATTGCGAACAATTTTCCCTAGACAGATGGAGTTAGTGATAGCCGAAACATTTTAGTCTCTCTGTGGTGTGTTGTGTTGTCTTTTCTCTTTAGCCAGTTTAGTTTAAAGTTCCTCTAGAACAATATCCGAGATTTTGTCGCCTTGGATACATCGTTGCTTAGCAACGCTTGTGCTGAAAAACGCTGGCTTTGTCTAAGGCTCTGTTAGTCTCAGACCCGAGTAGAAGCAAAGACGCTCGCCTTGTACGAAAGTTGACAAGGAAAGAGCATTGGTTATCTAACAAAACTAAAAAGAATGCTAAAAACTTGTCACCAGAGGTCACCACGAACATATTTTATGCAGCTTCTTTTTGGGAGGTCGCTGGCATTTGCAAAACAGGACTGGTTTGAAATCTGAAGTTTTTACAGTTTTCTTTTATTTGATCGTTCCAAACTTCCTTTGTTCATCATTTGCATTTGGTGAATTCGTTAGCTTTTGTTTATTAATGTTGCAGCAAATATTGGACTGATTTTATCGCGTGCCAGATGTCCACCCCGTGTTTCAATTGTTCAAAAGAATCCTTGAACCGTAACGATGCCTTGAATTCACAGGTCAATGTGCCGTGATGAAATTGTGTCTGCTACAAAATTCACTTGTTCCTGTTCACGTTTACAATTTGAATTTTAAGGAATGGACAGTTTTTAAAGCGCTAAATTGAAGGAAAGGGTTTCTATCGAAAGGCAGCTGGCGAATTTTGCAAAGGTAATGGAAAGCTCGACTGATAAGAATCAGAAGAGACATTTGGTTACGTGGAGACTCAACTCTTCGCTAACAGACTTAAATGTTTTATTTCTGTAGCTTTCTGTTGACGACTTAAGTAATTTTGTGCGATTTTCCGCACGAAAATACGAAATTCTAAACTTATCTCTCGTCTTATGGTGAGTTTGTTAAAACCATTTCACGTTTCAGTCATGTTTTCACCGTAAAAATTACTTTAAACAGGTGGACCTGTCTTGCAGTTAGTTTGGCGTACGTGCTGTACGTGCTCTCTCTCAAGAACAGAGAAAATGTGATCTTTTAGTTGTTCAAATTGAATTTGAATATTTCTATTTAAAGAAATGAATAATCCTTTTAACTGAATGAATGAATTGAAATTAGTGAGAGATGAAATGAACTGGAACCAGAAAACTCGAAGTATATAAATTCTGCTTCTTGATAGGCTATTGTTTTAGTTATGTGCGAGTTGTTATTTCCTTTTCAGGAAGGCGAGACAGTCCTTATTTCAGCAGCTAGGGACGGCCATTTAGAAGTGGTGAGGACTTTGCTAAGCAAATATGCAGATGTAGAAGCTGCCGATGTGGTAAGTTCTCTCAGTACACGTTAAGCCATTCTGATACAAATGCTGTGGCATTTCTTCTTAAATCCTTCGCTGCATTGAAGTCGGTTTAGCCAATACAGATTATGCCGATTTTGTTGCCGGCATCTTCGCTTTCGAACAAAAGGAAAGAAACAGAACTAACATTTATTTACTGAAACATTTCATTTCAACCTCCCGGGGATTTGGAAAACATCATTGTGTGATTTCTATAGAATGTGTTTGCTTAATGTTTAACTTAGCCATAAACTTGTTTCGTGCTGTTTAATCGTCATTAAACGCTCAATTCGTGTTAAGCTGCTGTGGCTTGCTGTGATTCAGGAGCTAATGCTATTTCGTTGACGATTGTTTCATGTCGGTCGCTTTCCAGTATCGCTTTCCGACGCAAAAGCCTGTAAAGGTCAGTCTGCGGTTGCCATGTATGCTTTTAAAATATTTTTGCATGTCTCCGGGGGGAGAGATAGTGTGTTCTCGTTCGTCGCTTACGGCTACAGATTTCACATCTGTCGAGGAAACAGTTGAAAGAACTTTGTGTCAGTGTTTACTACATAGCTTTTGATGTTCCTTTTCGGGTTGAAATCCATTTTGAAACGATGTCCGTGAAAGAGAAAGCCAATCGAAGTTTTAACACAGGATTTAACATTTACCAGTTTGTTAAAATTTGGAGTAAGGCACCCAGTGCTAAAGCTCCTTGAAGCTATTCCTGAAGAATTTCTAGGTTCTTGAGTCATTTCTATTCGTCTTCTTTTCATGTTGAGTCGATTTTAGTCTTACCTTACAGGACGCTGGGGTGCGTGAATTATGCTGCCCGGTATATGAATCTCTCTTTGGCCAACATGGCGTCGAAACAGCAGTGAACAATGCCAACTTTACACCTCCATGATTGTAACAAATTTGATTAGAACGGATTCTTCAAGTAAAGCCAGATTCTTCAAATATTCATGTAGCCGAACAATTTCGATACTGTCTGAAGTAGAAATGTCGTGACGGCAAAAAAGAATGTTGGCATAGCGATGTTGATTTATGTCACAGTCACTCACTAGGTAATAATTAAAACTGACGTTTTGAACTCCCATCTATTCTCCATCGAAGCTAGAAAAATACTTAAAAGCTGCGTGACTTTTAAGTTCGGAATAATTGCTTTCAGTAGGGAAAAATTGCTTATTCGTGGAAAGCTTTAGCTAACAATTAGGATCAATCTTGTGTGAGTTTGAAGGCTTCGTTTATTTTTACCGTCTAATCAATCATTTGACAATAAAAGGGGCGTTCAGGGACGAGTATATTCACTTTCGTCGTCAGTAATTTTCTGTTTAGTTTTGTTTTGACATAAGCTACAGGTGGTTTGATTTTAGTAAGTTGATAAATTTTGCTGTCGGCAAACTTTCGACAACTCTGTCTGTTACTTTATCTGCCCGAAAGCTCGCAAGCACGAGCATGTGTTTTGGTTAGTGCGATGTCAAGATGGCGTTTTTTATCTAAAGTATTCACATACCGCTCGCTGTGATTGTTAAGACGGCCACGAAGCGACCCCTTCCTCGCAAATCATTGGTGAGGCCTGTTATTAAAACCAAGCTTCTGTAATATCATTTCCAAACATTGACGTTGTCGCGAAATGGAAACCTATTTAGACAATGAGAGAGAGCAAGGATTTTTAATTGAAATATCTGATAATCAGGGATTGTTGTGACAGTGTTTGACTGATAGAGGGCTGAAGACATTGATAACACACCATAATACAATAGTTTGCGTGCTTGTGCTTTTTGAGCAAGCATTGATTTTGAAGTGTGAAACTCGCGTTACACGCGCAATCAGTTGTAACAGAAATCGGTCAAGACAGCTTAGAGACTTGTTAAGGGTTTAACACATTCAGCTGCCGCAGTGGAGTTGCTCTCTTCCTGCGTTTTGGGCATGGTAAATAACAATGTTGAGACTTCGCTGGCCTGCACAACGCTTTAAAACGGCCTATTTTTTGAGATATTATCTACAAACAAGTGGACGCCTTGTTCGCAATGCTTTTGTTCTCGTATAATGGTGTACACGTAAATAAATCGTCATTTATTTTTCTTATCGCAGGATAGGAAGACAGCCTTGTTTCACGCAGTGGAGAAAGGCCACGTTTTAATTGTAAAGGAACTGTTAGATGCTGGTGCCAACACAGAGACTCAAAACAAGGTATGTTTGCGTCATCCAGTGGAGGAATTCAAAATGGCGGCCTTCTGTATACATAATACCCACTTTACTTATCTCAAAGAAATCTTCTCTTCGCGTTAACGAATGTTTCTCTATATGGAAAATACGTTTCGCCGGATAACGTTTCTGCAAAATTGAGAAATTTTATATACTCATGTTACAATATGTTTTCGTTCCCTGCAATTAGGCTTTTTTAAAGTAACACATGTTTTTGTTTAAATAGCGGATATTGTTACATTAATTTCTAAAAATTATGCCATGTGTTCAGTATTAACCGTCGCCCACCTTTATAACTTAACGTTTTCATCGTAGGACGGAGAAACTCCTCTTATTCGAGCAACACAGAAAAAGCACACGGCCATCGTCTCTCTCCTACTTGAAAAGGGCGCCAGTGTTTCCGTTGCAGATAAGGTAAGTTGTTTTTTTTCTTACTGCTATCGATGCATGTCTTGTAGAATTTGCAGCTGAAGGAGACTGATATTTTTTAGCCCCAGCGGGCATCCTTAACAGCAAGTACGAGCCCAGCAGCAACGGCTAATAATTGGAGTGTTCAGACCAGGTGTTAACCTTTGCGACCTTCACTTTCGCAAGACAGAATTTATTTATAATAACAAAAACATTTCCTGAACGTATATCTTTTACTCGACACTTGACACTCTCGACTTGGGATTATTTCTCGCCAGCGAGGAGATACCGCGGTCCATGTCGCTGTACGAGGCAGATACCGACGAATTTGCGAGCTTCTGTTGAGGAACCCCAAAGACGCCCGCCTTCTTTATCGTCCGAATAAAGCCGGAGAGACTCCGTACAACATCGATCGACAACACAAACACAGTTTACTGACTCAAATCTTCGGAACTGGTAAGACTTCAGTCGGATTAGTGGTGTAGGCAGTGAAGCAGGTAACGCAATGAAGACAATGAACTAACTTCAAGTTTAAAATAATCTGTTTTATTTCTTGTGTTGAGTCATTTAAGAAATGTACGCAGCATGTGTAAACTAAATTCTAGCAGTGTATTTCTTTCCTGAAGTGGTTCTTATGACGAAAGGAGAAAACGAAATGTAGAATTTGATTTGTTGAACTGAAAAATTATCTCTCAGGATAATATCTTGAGGAAACAAGGAAGACTAGTCTTAGTTAACTAAAGTAAGCCCTCATTATCTCAGACGAAAATATCCTTACGATACAACTTCCGTCCGCTCCCCCACCCTCCACCTTCCTGTGCGTCATGTGGTTGCTTAGAACGTTTTACCAATGTGGTATATAAAAGAACTAAATTGAATTGAATTGTATTCAGAAGAGTTCTTGTAAGTACTTAACTTTCTGAGACGCAACATCTTTTCTTAATATAAACCGTCCCAATCCGGCCTAAACACCTTTGTTTTGATTGTAAGATAATTTGCTCAAAAATAACTTGCAACAACAATATTCTCCCTGTGGAGAAAGTTTCAGGTTCGTGTTGCTTGTTAACTCAAGGATGCAGTCAATTATTGGCCGATGTGTATGGTACTCAGTTGGGAGGATTGATATGTCGAGGTTATATGTTGTTTACAGGTTTATTTACTACTGGAAAGAAGTGTAGTGAAGAAGTAATGGGTTACGAAGTCTACACCAGTGCCCTCGCGGATGTGCTATGTGAGCCTTCGCTCACCATGCCGCTGACTGTCGGAATGTATGCGCGCTGGGGAAGTGGGAAGTCCTTTGTATTGCGAAGACTGCAAGGTATGAACTCAACCTCGGTTCACAATTCTTTACTTTTAAGTGTTTTGGGGCATTTCGTCAGTTATTAACTTCGTCCCAATATTGTTGTCACATGTCAAGTCATAGTTAATAGAGGGGACTGGTTATGAAGCCCGGCAAACATCAAAGGAGCAAACAAAGATGCCAAGATTTATGTTGGAAGGTCCACGACCGCGCACAATCTTTTGTTTTGCGTTCGTACACTATGCATGAATTACGAAACCAACACGTTTCTATTGGTTAGTTCCTCAGTACGGAGTAAACAACTATTGTGTTTTGTGCGCGGTCAAGGCCAAAAAAGCGAACAAAAACATACAACAAAGAACTTTGTCGGGTTTCATAACCATTCCCCTCCATTAGCGATGGTCAAGTATACCGGTATTGGTGATTATAATAAGTCTTTGTTTTTGTTTTTCTCCCTCCTCGGTCATCTTAGTAGTTTGATTACCTCTCTCTCTAATGGGAGTGTGATAGCTAAACGCTTGGCACGCTTAACTCTTATTTCCACCAGGGTCGTTGTGTTGTGTTCTTGGGCAAAAGCCTTGTTCTCAAAGTACCTGCAAATGCTAGGTAACCTGGCCTGTAGTAGAAGAGGGGGGGGAGGGGGGAGGGGGGGTGCCAATACTCCTATCTCGTTCCTTTCTGCTGCGGACACCATAAGCCAAAAAACTATTATACGGTGTTTTAACGATAAATTCGACGTTTATCATTTGATTTCTTTGTTTCAGACGAAATGCGCGAGTTTGCTCATCAAGATCTTCGCCCTATGTTTCACTTTTCTCGCTTCATATTTGTTCTTCTCCTGATCTTCTGTGCAGTGATTGGCGTCCTTCTCTCGGCGACTGTAAACCTCGCTGCAGGAGTCGCTGTCGGCGTAGGAATCTTCTTAGCGTGTTATCTTCTATTTCTGTGCGCTTATGTGGCGGACAGACGCTACAATCGTGGCGAACCATCTTGTGGAATCGGCGGATACGTAACTAAGGCAGTGGCCACTGTGAAACTCTTGTGTCAGCTTGTGTTTTGTATTCCTCCGTGCCCCAGCGCCACGAAGCCAAATTCGCCAGTTCGCTTCCTGTTCACGGACTTCAGTAAATTAACTTGCAGCGGAAGCGAAGCTGCGTCGTTGGTCGGAATGATCGAAACTCTGTGTGACGTCGTCGAGAAAGAGTTCGGATTTTTCGTGACCAGGTTGTACAGAGTATTTCGGTCCCAGCCTTCCGATTACGACGAGTCGTCGATGACAGAGGCGCGCTGGAAACGATGTTGTTGTTGCGTGCCGACGTTCACCATCTTCCTGGTGATTCTCGCGCTTGGAATGATCGGTATTGTGTTTTTTAAAGTTTACGGGGCGGGCGGTGGCTCTGTTATAACAGGCATAGAAATTGCGTCTGCCTCGATTGTCGGGGTGGCCGTACTAGTCCACCTTCCCACGTTATGCTCAATCTTGTACTCGTTGGTTTTCTCGCAGAAAAAGCGAATTTCAGTCGTAGCCACGCAGCTGGGGTTGAAGGAAGAGGGATTCATTCACGCTCTTAAACAGGAAGTAGAGCTCTTAACTGACTTGGTAAATTGTGTCGACGGATTCACAAGACATCAGACAAGAGTTGTGATCATGATTGATGGGCTGGATAATTCTGAACAGTCCAAAGTGCTGCAGCTTCTTGACTCGGTCAATCTACTTTTCACCGACCCAGAGGCGCCCTTTATAATATTGATGGCGTTGGATCCTCGAGTGATAATCCGAGCGATCGACCAAAGCTTCAGCAGTATACTGCGCGAGTCACACATCAGCGCTTCGGATTACTTGAAGAGCATCGTTCAGCTGCCGTTCTACCTTCCAGAGCCGAAGTCAAACTACACGGGCGTGCTTCCTGCAGGGGTCGTCACCCTGCTAGAAGACCTGCGAGGTGAACTGCAATCTGACAACCCAGCTCTGGCCGAACGTTCGAGCGTGGCGGTGGACGATTTAGAATGGGACGGCGAAATGCTGGAATACAACGGTGACAATTGCCTTCCCCAGGCACAGAGACTGTCCCGGGACTTGCACAACTGTAACGGTGGGGTCCCGAGTCGGGTACATCCCGAGTTGGAGCTGCATCATTCGATGTTGTACGAGCCTTCTCATGAGGAGGAGCGATGTCTGGATCACCAGAAGCTCCTTGACAGAGAGCTGGAACTTGAAGAACGCCGGCGCATCTCTACCGACCTTGCGCAGGTACTAGCTGATAACGAGACTGTGAACCCGTTGGGTGTGAAGAGACTGATGAATATCGTCTCCTTGACATGTCGGCTCCTCCGAGCGCGTGGTATCGAGTACTCCTGGAAGCGGCTCGCCGCCTGGGTCAGCGTAGTGGACGGCTGGCCGTACAAGACCTCATGGCTTGTTCTTCTCATCGAAGACAGCAACACCCGTCTACTAGAAAACGTGTCGTTGAAAGATCTTTACGAAGCGACGTTGTCCGTCATGCCGGTCATTAATGAAGTGGACTGCGCGGTGGATGGAGACCCTGTGTATTTTGAAACCTTCCTGGCAAGTCACCACCCGCTTCTTAGCACGTCTGACGTGCGGCGCTTCTTGCCGTGTACCGTTCATCTTGATCCATCATTGCGCAGGCAGATGGTGGAGTGCTTACAGTCAGGAGTGGCTGTGACTGGTAATAAATCAGATACTGGAAGTGTAGGCAAAGGAAACCCTCATCTTCAGGTGAGACGTGTGCTTTGACGAACTCCTGGTGAAATAAACGTCGATTAATGGCTCATATTAGCACCATGTATCAAATAAGCGTCGCCAACATTCCCTTTTACGTTTAAGTTAAGTTACATTTAATTTAATTTGGAATCGTAAGGGAAGATTTCCTCAGCTTCCCGGTTTTTACTTTTGGGCACTTCAAATCTTTTCGTGAAATATAAGCACCTGTCTCTAATAAGCGTCGTCATTTGAGCCAACAATCTTTATTGGACGTCTCAGACTCTATATTTGCAGTCAAGAGAAATTGCAATAGGATCCTTGTTACGTGTAGGGGAGTAACTCAACAGTGCTAATTTCTCGATATCGTGAATACATTGCATCTCAGGCAGACGAACGTACAGATGATCATCAACTGCATGTACAGACATGGTCTTGATGTAGTTGGTGTAATGAAAGAAGTTACGTTGCAGCTTCAATTTCCAGGGACTGGACGAAACGACACTTATCTTAAAAACCCTTAGGCTAAAGCTTCTTTCCCTTCTGTCTCCAGGTTGGTTGCTCAGCAAGATCTGACAAGCAAGCAAGCTTACCTATGCTATCAATCGAAGATGTTTGTAAACAGGTTAGTAACTGGCACAAATCTAAGAGGAAAAATTCCAAATAATTGCTTTCAAAGTGGTAGAAATTTCCTCATACACCAGTACATCTAGGGGAGTGGAGATACTCCTCTACGCTTAAAGGAGCTCAGTCATGGTATTTCGAGTTATTTTGGCCATCTACAAAAATTACCTTTCAATTGAAGGAAACTTGAAAAAAGCACCAAAGAGATACTAATAAACCACAAGGAAACAAGGATGGTTAAGGGTAGGGAAGATTAACACGAAATTACAAGCGTCTAACCTTAAAAAGTTTGGCTAAACTTTTCAAGATGCAAAAACTTTCATGTAGCCCCTTTAAATCACGAAAACAGCGTCAAGCTCTGGTGGTGTTGGACACTTAACCTTTGTAGCCTTCCTTGTATAGTTCACGAATACTTTAGTTTAGTTGATTAGTTTATGTATTACGTTTGGTAGCACGTTCTACTGTAGATTAATCTTTCAACTGAACGCTGTTGAACCAATTGAACCAACGCGTTTAATTTTATCTGTATCGCTTGCTTCTCAGATTGCGGAGCTGGAAGGCCTGGATCAGAAACAGATATCCACTTATCAGACCGTGATAACAGGAAATAACATTAACGGCAAAGTACTGGCAACGTGCGACTTGAACGAACTAGGACACATCATGGGCATGACGTTCGGTGATTGGCAGTTGTTCCGCGCATGGGTACTAGCGGCCAGAAATCCTGCTCAGGAATGCACGGCTTGGTATGTGACTTTCTGTTAGCGTGTCATTTCTCTTTATGTTTTCGTTTATCAACAAAAAACACGGAGTAGTTGTGTGTCATCCGAAAATGCTACATAATTTCATGGGTTTACGGGGTAGAAAAGTTCACCAGCAAAATAGCAAAGACGTGAAATCTAGGAACTGATGAAAACAGAGCTCTGATCGCGTGGAAGTCGTAACTTATGTTACAGCTGATGAGTTTCTTTATTCTCAGCACCTGTCTGCTTGACAGCGTGTTGCTTTTGTAATGAGAAATTACTGGATTTTTATCACTTCGGAATATAAAAGAATTCGTGCTAAATTTGCACCATGTGGGATCTGGCTTACTGCACGATTTGCCCTTTAAAAATAACTTAGACTTTTCAGTTGACGCAGCTTGTGTTGTGTATATTGTGGTAGACTGCGTTATTTCTTTGTCATTTGCGTCCGCGTAGGGAAAAAGAAGCATCCCTTCAGCCATTGCGTACTGGACCACTTTTGGGTTATTTGCATGCTCCCAGACTCTTACTCTTACCGGAAACAACCAGGCTTCTGCGCGCGCACCTCTCGTTTGAGTCCCACTCGTTTGTGGCCTTTGTGTATGTTGTCTTTCTCGTACGTTTCACCTTCATTTGTGTACATTCCAGTCATGTGGTTTATTTGTGGCTATTCACACGGGTCTCCCGGTGTATTCATCTGAACTCCTCAATCATTTCTTCCAGTCACTTGAATAGCAGATGCGGTAGTCCAGGAGAGATGAATTGCCAGCTTCTCAAGACATCTTCAGGTTAGAGCTATGCATGCGTGCTGTCTTAAGCTCTATTTCCAAACACACGGATGGTTAGCGGCCGGTCGGTATTTCTGAAGGCGTCCGTCTTGCCATGTGTTTGGTTTTGCTCCGATTTGGTTCTCTGTTAAGTTAAAATGGTCTTGGGTTGAAATGAAATGTCGATGATACTAGTTTGATCCCAGGTTAGGAAAACATGTATCTATGTCGTTTTAGGTGAATCGTTGTGGCATCTTGGCAAGATTTTCCGATTGTCCAATAAGGAATAGCCCTCACTTTCTCACGAAATGACGTCAGCATGACGTCATAAGCTTTTAAGACGACGACTTAAGCATTTATGATGACGTCACGTCTGTAAGACTTGACTCCACGTGCAAAATTCAAAAGTGCTATGTTATATGGCGTCCCAACTTTGTGAAAAGACTCTTAATTTCTGTGTTGAGATGACGTGAATAATGTGTAAAATGACGTCACATCTTTGTAAGAACAAGTTGGCTTTGCGTCTCTTTAAGAGACTATCTGATTGGACAAAAGACTTCCGAAACGCCTTGAAAGCGCCTCGAAAACTCCTCGGAATTCTGCGACCTAATACTTAAAACGGCATTTTGTTTCAACTTCACCGGATCGGAAAAACTACGAGTGCGGCTGTTAAATCGAAGAACAGAAAAAGCTTTCTCTGTCAGCACAATAACTGCATGCTTTACTGGCCTTTCGGGGTACTATCAGGCATTGTTTGGTTCTTTTGCTATAATACTATTTGTTTTTCTCGTTTTACTTTTCAGGCGGGTGGGATCACGTCAATCCGCTGACTGCACCTGGCAGGAGCAGCGCAGATTCAGCGGAACAGGTTCCGCAAGAGTCTCCTTCGTCGAAAGCCCCGGATATAGTGTTACAGCCTCCTTCGGCGCCGGAGAGCGAGGAGGAAGACAATAACGGTGAAACTGTCGACACGGTAGAGACAGAACTCGAAAAAGAGGAGAACGTAAAGAGAATTGACGAGGCTTTTGACGACGAAGAAGCAGAAGTCGAGGCAACTGATGCGGGTTTGAATCTGATTAAAACTAAGAGAGATAATGTTCTTATTTCTCTTGAGGATGACATTAATCTCCCTCCTCAGCCTGAGATCCCGGCAGTGTTTAATGACGATGACGATAACGACGACGAGCTCCCTGCCCCTCCCCCATGCGGCGCTGATTTGATCACGTTTAGTGAATCAGAAGATCAGCGCGAACGCTCAGACCTTGAAAACGACATTTTCCCTGTTCAGCCGGCTGAATCGGCTACATCATTGAAGAAACCAAATACTTCAACAGCAATGGAGTGCACATGCGAAAGCCTCCAACCTTTACAGACAATTGAACCCGTTCAGGAATGCAAACCTTCCAAGAATTCGTTGTTTTTCGACACTGAAGACAGTGAAGACGTTGGTCGCCCTGTGCCTATTGTGTTAACGCTGAACAGGAATGGACCTGTCAAGTCTGCTGTAGCCGTCAAGAGAAGCAACAGCGCTTCCGGAAGTAGCACCAGCAGTTCCGGTTCGCGTGGATCGCCAATTTCGCAGTCAGCTTCCGTTGATTTCGGTCGCGAGAAATCTAGACCCAGACTCTCTCTGTCAGCCCGACAGTATTCGCTCCCAGAGCCCAGTCATCTGGCGCGACCTCACTCTTCGACGGATATCATCACTATCGAACATCCGCCAAAATTTCTTAAAAAGACTCACGAGCGCCCGCGAGTTGACTCGGATAACGAACCCGAGCCTTTTGCACTTCCTTCGGATCGGTTGATTCCGGAAACAACGAACGAGGGGAAAGACTTGAAACGATTCAGTCGTGATTCAAACGACTTCCCACCCCCTCCACCGTCCATCGAAGACAACTCAATTGATGATCAAGGGGACTCCCCTTGGGTTCCACTTATGACTCGATTTCAGGTTGAGGCCGGCGGTTCGCCCGTCTCTGAAAGTGCTGAGGAGCCGTTGTTACCACAGCGCCGTCCCAGGCCAAAAACGTCAGCAGGCGCAAACGAACACAAAGTGCCAAAATTCCGCACTTACACGCCGAAACTGAAACCAACTTACGTGGAAACTAAAAATAGTCAGCAAGAGAATCTGAAAAGCGAAACTTGCGTGTGAAATATAGCTTCTACGAACTCCATCAATTCGAGAATCCTCGACGGCCTCGCTTTGGCAATAGCCTCGTTTTGCTTTCAACGTCATCGTCTTACGACAGGCAAATGAGATGTACGTTAGGCTTTTAGCTGGGATATTTTAGCAGTTAAAACGATATCAGAAACGGGTCCTCCCTGTTAATTTTAGATAGAATGAACATTGAGACATAGCGATATTGTTGTGCGGTTTACGAGTGTTGTGAAAAATTAACGAATCACTTTGAAAATGTACCACGTGGTGTAATTGGACGTAGTGACAGAACGTCAATTAACGTATAGCAAACTCAAAATACAATCAGAAACAGCTTTTGTGTACTCGCGGAACGAGTTGGTTGCTGGTGTGAATTGAAAGCAAGAATTGTGAATGAAATTTTTTAAGTTTACTGGAGAGCGTTGTATGAGCAGGCTTTTTGAGATAATCAAGTGCTTTTAAATCTGTTTCTTATTTTATTAATTTTACGTTGGTAAGGAGCTGACAAGAAAGTACTTTTTACCTGTAATCATATAGAGAATTTGTGTTTTTATTTTTTATTTTTTAAATTCATTATCGTTACTTTGTTGTGAAGTTTGATGGAGCTGTATCAGTCGGTACAACTTGAAATTTTTAGGCCTAACTTTTTCGGCTAATTTTTTTACTGTCTGTTAACTATAATTCCTTCTTTAGGAAAATATTAGTTTGTGTATTGCCTTAATTTCGAGGTATAAATTTTGCGCAAAAGGAAGTTTTCTCAATATTACACAGTCAGTGCAATACGGTAGCTCCTTTAAGCTTACTCAACGAGTTATTTCGTTCTGTGGTGGTTAACTTTTGAGGCTTTGAAGTAAATTAAGAATTCTTAAGCCCAGTTAAGGCAGTCAATCGTCAGTTGTACCAAGACTGTTACCTAACTTATACTGTGTGTAAAACAGCCTAAGTAATTGTTGCTATTAGAGCTATTTTCACTTGAGTGTCGAACATAATTGGGTTACATGACTACGCTACATGATTGGTATATAAAGAAACTCGCGCCACTTCTTCATCCAATCAGAAGTAAAACGACAACCAATCGTGAATCGCTCGCACACGTTTTCCCGCGCTTCCTGACAGCTACAGCTAATTACTTCGAGTTTTAATGAATTGGTTCATTGCATTGTCTGCGTCCTTTGTAGCCAAAAGTGATTACCGTGGTTTTGGTTTTGCGACACTCAGTTGGAAACCGCTCAAGATGCACGGGAAAACATTTAACTGGCCAGAGCCGAGCGTAGGCCAGAGCTGGCCAGAGCCTTAACAAGCTAGAGTCAAGCGCGGGAAAACACTTAACAAGCTAGAGCCAAGCGCGTGTGGGAACACATGAAAACGGTGCCAAGCGCGGGAAAATGTGTGCAAACTATTCACTGGGTTTTCGATGTGATTGGTTGAAAGAACAGCATGTTTGCTCTGATTGGTTAAGCAGGTTTCACGAACCTTTTGAACCAATCACAGTACTCGGCAAAGTAAAAATTACTTTCGTCTCTCAAGTGAAAACGCTTTTAGCAAGACCTAATAGATGCCTAATTTCCTAGGATTTACCTTGTAGTTGAAATTCCACCTGGCAACGTGTTCTAGCAACGAGGCAGGGCACTAGAATTTTGACTGTAGCAGTCAAATGTGAGGGTAAATACGAGGCCGCAGCTGCAAAGAACTAATTTGAATGTTTCTTTCTCTTTGAACAGTCGTGGCTGTTGCGCCAGGTGTAATTACAATCTATTTATTTGCTATCAGATCTTATGAGCTTAAAAGCTCCAGAATGTATCGATAGATATGGTTGAAATATACATTGAACATAATTACGAACGAAACTTGTGTGATTTCTCTTGTTTATTTATTTGGGTGCGTTTCTGTGGTAAAATGAAAATCCGCATTCTTGATTGCGCTTATTTTTTAAAACAAGAAAATAGATTATGAAGCCACTGAGTCCATTATGCAAGTGGATTCAGGAGATCATACCTAAATCTGGAAATGAATAGTGAATCTGCTTGAAGTAATAACGTTAAGGCGTTAAAAACGCAGCTTCTTTTCCTCGGTTTTGTCTACCGTCCACACTAATCCGTCACGAAAATGACGCTTTTGGAAAACACTCTTCAAACCGGAGAAATTTGAAAGCAATGGATTGGCGTTTCAGTGTGGACGGAAAACATTTTGAAAACGGAGCTTTTCGAAAACAATGAGGTCACGATAATCACGTGACTTCCGGCCCTGCCCGAGTTTCCTTCAAACTTAAATCCAAAATGAGCGGTGATTGTTGCGTTTTCAAATTCTTCCGGCGTAGTGTGGACGGAAAACATTCGACGCGTTTTCAGAGCGAAAATGCCTTTTTCAAAATTCTCCAGCGCTGTGTGGACGCGGTCTCGGTCTCCTGTTCCTCTGGACTTCTGTTTCCAACTTTAATCACTATATTCTTTAAGCTATAAGATCTTCTCTTTACTCAGACGTATGCTCTCATAGATAGATGAAATACATGCATCGCATCATACCCCCTAAGTTTCCCTTGTCGTCTCGATGTCGTCCGACCCCGCCCCGCGCGAGTCGCCGCTCTGGAGTTTCGGTGTTCCATCTCCCTCGGCCACCATTTCTCCGGAGGACCATCTTTTATAAAGATTGTTTGAAACAGAGTTTTTATACCTAATCGTACCTTTTTGGTACGCTTCGGTGGCATATCAGGCGAGTGTGGTCGAGCCATGGTTCGTATTTTGGCAAGACGTAGTTGAGCCAAAATATCCACGGCGAGTCGACCCAACGTGCCTGATATGCCTCTGAAGCATACCAAAATAGTACGATTAGGTATTTGCTTTACCCAAATTCGACCCAGAAGTAAGCATACTGTAGCCATATCAGGTCAGTGACTTGATATCTTAGGATATCAGGTAGTAGACACGGCTTCTGATTGGCTAATTGCGAATTTGCACGGCAACAGGCTATAGCATACACTTATTTGACAAAGCAACCTTTCAATATACTGTAAACAAGACGAACGTCATTCTGGAAAGTGAGAAACGGAAAGAATTCTCCTAGTTCATTTTTTCTCGCTTTAACACTCTATAAGAATAATATTTTCAAGCGAAATCCTAAGGCGTCTTCACCGGTTTTTAGCTATTGAGTATCGATTTTCAACTCTTTCCTCACATAAGGTTGTCCCTTCCTGGACCTGCAAATCTTGCATTTTTCTACACATTGAATGTACAATACGAAGAAAAAATTCCTGAGCACTTTCAAGTCCATAGACTAAACCGTAGAACTAGCCTCTTCCGCGCTTTTTTTTGTTTTCTCGCGCGCTGTTTTTCGCGCTGCGTCCCCTTTAACTGAACCCCTGGAAGAGGCTAGAATTGAACGGAACGTTATATTTAACCGATGTCTTATCATTATAGATTTCAACGTGATTACTAAGTCATTGTGATATCAAAGCTACTCAAGCGAACGAAAACGCGGCTATTTTCTAGGCCAACGAGGTGACAGGAAAACGCACAATATCCGAGTAAATGTGTGTTAAACTGTTGCAGTCGTCTCTAGACTTTGATTATTAATATTAATTACTTTCAGTTCCTGTTATAAAATAGGATGAACCAACGCTATGGGTGGCTACAAAAGACTATGATACCTGATAATTGAACGACCCACCCCTCAGTTGCTAAGGGCTCAAAACTGATGATTTACCTCCTCTTTGCTACGGCGCCTCCACCCCACCCCCCCCCCCCCCCCACCCCCTCACCTTTTTGACCAGTTCCTAATCAATATTCTACAGCTTGAAATCCTGGTCCGGGTTGTTCAAAGCCTGATCAATTAGTTAACCCAGGAGGAGCGAGAATTTAGATTTGAGTTTTTTTAGCTTTGCGGTGAGGTTTTCTGTTTATATTGTTTGGCCTCCTGAGTTAATTGAATAATCTCAAACTACACAAAACGTAGGCAGTGAAAGCATTTTTATACAAGAAAAATTAATACTTCGGTTAACTTTTAATCCAGGATTAGCGTTAAACGGCTTTCGAACAACGCGCCCCTGCTGTACTTCATTTCAAACATGATTTACGTGATATTCCTGTAATATATATATTTTTTTCTGCTTTCAAACACATTTCTCTTTCAGACGCACTTTTGTTTTTTGTTTTTTTCGTCTTTTTTTGCATGATTTTTGCTAACTTTTCCAAATACTAAGATTTTAAAGAATAGTTTAATTTATTAGTAACAACATGGTAAGCAAAACAAGATGGAATGCTCACAAAAAATATCCTTGTCACTTGCATAAACAAACGCACGATTTTCTTTCTTTTTTCTTTTTTCGCGGTTCCTGATTCGCTGGCAGAAAAAGTGTGCAAACAAATTTCCGCGTCGGATTTGGGCCGTGTTTGTCAGCGATTGGCGTGAGTTTCTAATCCATATTCATAGCAATCGAAGAGTTTTGCACATTTTAAACTGTTTGTTGATGAGTGAAGACGTGTCGTCCGGCCAAGGGCCAATTGTACTCCTGAAGGAAGAAGATGCTTAATGCTGGAAGGACGTTATGCTAGGAGAGAAGTCATCATTCGATTCCAACTGAAGGTAAGCGATTCTTTTGGAAAACAGTCGCTTTGTTTTATTTCGAAAGCCACTCCAGTATCAAAATGTTACCCATGCGAGTGAACACGTGCAATGGCTGTTTGCTTTGAGCGTCGCATCTTGAAACAGGACAGCAAAGCGGTATCTTCAATTCCACGTTTGTAATATTTCAAGAGCGGCCAATTTGAATGATACTCCTGCAAAAGCTAATGCTCCGTAATATTTAACTGAAATTTCGGATGTTTAGTGGTCAAATTTGCCTGACCAAACGCTGAAGCCAAGACGAGAGACAAATGGAGATGAGAAATCATTTACCTGTTCAAAGAAAAAAAAACGCGCGCTAAAATTTAACCTCATCATGAAATTGCACTGGGCCATTTAGATTTCTTAAGGTTCGGCGTTAGGTTTTGGAGGTAACATTTCGTTATTGTTCTGCAAAGTTTTTCCTTGTTTCGTTTAGTTTACTTGCTTTTGGAATGTTCGTACATGTTGTACCATAACTGAACTGTAAGATTTTTGCTTTGCCCGTTTAATTTGTAGACTCGCTGGTATTTGTATTGTATTCGAGTCGACTGAAGCTTTTACAACGTGCATTATTTTTTAACGCTTGAGCATTTGCTGATCTTGGACTTTTTCATTTCTGTTTCCAGGAATTCAGTTCTGGCAGGCCAACGAAGCTGATGGAGTGGACAAACTGGAATCACCGAATTAGGAGGAATTCTTCAAAGATAAGAACTTTGAAATTGTTAGATAGCTAATAAAAATGGTGGCTGAACAATGTCTAGTTAAATTTGTTAGGGAATAATTGTACAGTGATTGTCTGGAACGGATAAAAATTGACTTCATTAAGAGACTGGAAAATGGAAGGAAATACTTTAAACTGGAAAGGATCATCACTCTCGACTCGTCACATCGCACACTAACAGTATTCTGAATCGGCGAAAAAAATGCCTCAGTTAGAGACTGGGAAATATGGTAAACGAAGTGCTTCAATTTCAATCGGTTTCAATATCAGTCACCATTTGCCGATTCTTTTGCAGACATTATTGCGAACCTTGATAGCGTTCACTTAATTTTTTTTCAGTTTTCGATAATTTTGATTTAGTTCATCTCGAGCGGAGTAAATTCTTGGTTAATATCTTGAGTTCATGCAATTTTATATATTATTGAACCTCGAATATTGATGAAAATTTTATAGTTCATTTGATAAGTCTAGCTTTTGGAAAAGAGTGTTTGCGATTCTTTAACGCTGATTTCTCGAGGTCTTTTAGTCATGTCTGCAAAGCAGTCGGTGATTTATACGTATCTGTATTTAACGACTTCAGTTGATGCTGCAGAAATAATATTTTTCAAAGGTGGCACTGCAAAACGTGAGAGTTAAGAAACTACGGACTATAGACGAATTCTGTTGAGAGATAAAAGGATTGACTATATTGATGTTAAAATCAACAACTGAAACTAACAAGGGAAAATTGCAGGTAAAAGATCATGTTTATTTGATGTGTACGATACAATGGATAGAGCCACCTTAAAAGATTCAGTTTTGCTGCATCAACTGTACAACTGTAGTAAACAAGAGAATATGGCCTTTTTGATAAAAGAGCAGATTTCTCCAAAACATCGCAGGTTTCAGTCTTTCTTTTCTTTTTTTTATTTTTCGCGTGGAACCCTGACTGACTGACTGACTGACTGACTGTACACTAATAATCGATGATTTCAAAAATTACTCCACTGTCGCCGGCATTATTTACTAACAAACTGTACAACTGACTGATGCTCTGCTCAATGGGTTGATTTCAGTACAAGACTATAAATAACATGCAGCGAATGATTTGAAAATCTGTTTTACTAATTTCGGACAATGACCGCCTCGTTACAAACGAATCATTCGCGACCTCGACTAAACTAATTTGAACGAACTTGGGTTTCGCTCAGAGACAACTGATATTTTCTAATCATAATGAAATCTGACTGTAACTGACTTTGCTATCGCTGTTTACAAACATCGCGCGAGTCTAACCGTACCAAACAGTTTCAGCACAAACAACTTTTCACCCGACTGGAAACGCCCATCATCAATAACTACTCTTTACTGGTTTTGAGAATTACTCTTACACCATACTGACGAACTACTTAACTTCAGGGTTCAAACCATTTGTTAATAAAAACAAATTTGTTTATACAACGCAAAGTACATAGGTAGTTTTCATTTTGGCTTGTTTTCGTTTGGTGAACGTCCGGGCGGAGAATGTTTATACAGGGCTATGTTCTCTTGTCATATTTTGAGTGCTTGTTACAAACCCTAATGCCTGGTTAGAATAATATTGAGATTAACAGGTCTAGATTAAGTTAGTGTTTCCAGTTTTCGGTTATACGGACAACCTAATCACACAAAAAAAACAGCCAAATTAACCGCCTTATTTTGTCAAGTATTGCTTATGTCGATAACTTTTTAATGTTCCAAAACAGAAACAACACGCAGTCATTAAGTCAGTGAAACAATTGTCTGGTTTGCTGTCCAAACAAAGTCAGGATTTTCAGTTTTCTTATTGTACAGACCAAAAAAAAAAAATAAACAAATTTCGCTGATGAATAATTTCATTGAGTTCTCTTTCTGTTAACTTTTCAATTTTTGGAAAGTAGAAACCTGAATCATTTATTTGGCTTCACAATTGTCTTGTTTACTTTCATAATTTTAAATCAAAATTGCTTTCCTGTGCTATCACTCGACGAAATACAGTCTTTTGGGAAAAAAATGCAATGAATAACTTGGCTTGGATATTGTCTTCATAATTTTAAAGTGTTATCACTTTCTTCTGTTATACATAGCGAGAATAAAGAATTCGGAAATTATTTTCTGATCTGATTTTAAAAATATTTCGATCTCAAATTCGTTTGTAAATTCAGCAGTGTTTTTGATAGCTTTTCAGTTTTTATTATCCTTTTGCTATTTTATGTCAACAAAACGATAAAATAAAACCTGCAATGATTATACGGCTGCACAGTTGTAAACTATGATGCAATTTGAGAATGTCTTTACTGAACGAATCAAACAAGATGAAAAAGCGAATTTCAACCGGGTTTCATATTAGTTCCGATGCGTGTTTTCGCTTTCAGAATTGTTTGTCCTTCATTTCGTTTTGTTTATTGTTGTCCGTATAACCTTTATCTCGTTTTTTTGTTTATTTTATCCTCATGTTCGCGTTAAGGGTGAGTTTTAACTTTCTGAATTGAATCGCTTCAACCAGGCACTTGGGTGTTATAATAAGCCGGTTTTTGAAAAATGTTTAGTAAGTAGATGAAGATCTTTTACCGCTGGTGCTCGTTGTAACACAGCACATTGCATGAATGCGAATTTAAAAAAAATTAAGACACCAAATTACATTGTGCTGATTTCTGAATTGTTGAAGTTGTTGAAGTTGTTGTTAAAATCAAAATAAAACCTGAAATCAGCTAACAGTAACAACACGAGCAATTGTTGCATGGCTAAACAACAGTTAAAATTTTCTGTATTACTCCAAAACTTCATAGCTGTTGTTACAGATTGTTTAGGATGGGATAATTTTTTTGACGTGTTTGGTTCAATTTGTCCTGTGTTACAAACGAGAATTAGTTGAAAAAGGTTTTTATCCGAGACATCATCTCGTGCGAAAGAGTTTGGAAAAAGTGAAAATGTTTCTTTGATGATTAGCTCGGTTCAAAATTGTTTTATACAAGCAAAGAGGTTGAAATATCTTTTTCGGATTTTTTTTGAGGATAGAAAACAAATTGGCGTTTTACTTCCAACTTTTTTGCACGAAATGATGTTCAAATTATTTTTGGCGGGAAATTATAAGGGAAGCCATTTTGAATTTTTTGCCGAGAAAGTTGCCAGGGGAAACGCTGTGCAAATTATATCAAATTTTCCCGCCAAAAGTCTTAGTATATAGAGGAAACATTTTTTCGTCACACCTTTTTTAATTAATTTATTTTCATTAACTAATGAAAGAATATTTGAAGTGAATAAAGTTAATTGAAACACAAAACACTTGTTTGTATTTATTGTTTGAAACATTTGATTGAAGATAATAAAAGAGATTACAAAGAAATAATTGTTGACTTTATTGACTTGTATTCATTGCACTTTAATATATTAAAGACAACAGCAGACAAAAAGTGAATACAATTAATTGGCAATATAAATAAACTTAATTTTCTATTTTTTCCAAAACAAATTGGCGCATGCGTATTTTGAGCGCCGTATTTTTTCTAAGTCTTTTGGCGGGAAAATTAAAAATTTTCAAACGGATGTTATAGAGAAGTAATTTTTTTTAAAAAAACGGCGCATGCGTATTATAAACGCCCGTATTTTTTCTAAGTTTTTTGGCGGGAAAATTGAAAACATTTGAACAGATGTTACCATAGAAAAACTCTTGCGACAAAAATTGTAAATGATGTTTATTAAAAATACTTCCTTAAGCTCAATGAAATCCTTGAGAAAAAATACTCTAACCTTTGCGAGTTGTTTTCAACGGAAAAGAAATTTACTCTGATTCTTCCTTGCCAATTACCCGCTTAAAGCCGAAAATGTTCTTGTCAAGTTTGTTTTCTACCTTGTATTAAACATGTCTTATCCTTGGATGACCCTCTTGTTCGGCTCTTGCTTGATTTTGTTTTGAAGCGTACGAACCATCAAAACCTGCACGAAAATAAACACGAAAAGATAAATCACTGAGTACAATTATACAGATAATCTTACTATGAGTTCATTTACTTATATAGTTTTGAAAACTCTGCTTAGAAATCGAAAATAAACTGAATTTTGCGATGAAAACACAGCAGGCCCCAGTTATTTGAAGGCTGGATAACGTTATCCACCGGATAAATCACTATCCAGTGGATTGGTATTAACAAAACAAACCACGCTATCCGCTGGATAGTGATTTATCCGGTGGATAGCGTTATCCACCTTTCGAACAACCTGGGCCAGGAAATTACGGAAACAAACCCAGACCGAATAGAAATGTGCTACATCAAACATTTTCAGCGATTACCACCTACAAATCAGCAATAGCTTTCGAAACCAGTATAAACAAGTGCGGAAACAGATCGTCCAGCGAACTTCAACCGTTTGTGTTTATTCCTCGGCGTTAATCTTCTACAGATTTTCATTTACATATTTTTAATTTCGTTATTTCACAACTGAGATATTCTCAAGACAGTGATGATAATTTTTCCAGCTTATTACACGTCCGAGAAGAATACTTCTTGGAGAGTGATAAACCTTCATAACATGTAAATGCTAATGTATTCTCCTGACAAATTTGTGTCTCACTAACATGATATTTTGCGACTCGTTGCGGTCTGAAGATGATTTTGTCATTTGCAAATGATCTTCGCATCGTATTATGACCCTCAGGAAAGGAAAATTACGCGCAATGTGTAAAAACTAATCTACTGACCTCGCCAACAAACGCCATCGTCGATCGTGAGCTTGTCCTTCTCTCCTCAAATAGTGTCTTGCTGATTTCCAGTTTTTCCCATTCCCTGCTTGTCGCATTCCTGGAAAGAAAAAAAAGAATTAGGTAACAACACCCTGGAAAATGTGTCTGTTCGATTCAATGTTTAAGAAAACAAGTAAGCGAGTAGTGAATGGTCGATAACATAAACCACTTTGAGAAGGCGTAAACATACAATTTACACTTGTACACAGAATCCGTGAAGTTTTTGTGTGTTTTTTTTTTTTTTTTTTTTTTTTGCTAATGCACACAATCAGATCAAGTTTTGGCATAAAACGTTTCAAAACTCATGATTTTTCAAAGAAAGAAACTGAAGCATTTACAACTTCAGCTGTTCCTCAAACCGACAGTCAGAAGGTAACCGAATTCACTTCGGCTTAAAGCAATGAACAGGCCAGGAATCTTCGTTTACACTACTGCTTTGCCTTGTTAGCGCAAGTACTTTAATGACCTTTAATCTCTGTTCGAGCAACAAAATTATCAACCCTGAAGACTGAAAGAACGTGTCAAGATCAACTGCCGCAGGAGATTTTATATTATTTTGTGTGACGGAAGTTTAAAGACTCATAATTTTCCAAACACTTTTGACACCCAGAAATCTTGCGGAGTTTGAATCGAAAGCAACTGTCTCCTCCGATGTCACTTCCTAAAAACAGGAACAAAAAAGATCACTTTTCACCAATTACTAAGTTTTACAAACTTTGGAAATATATGGTGTAAATTTGTGTCTGGTGTAATGCAATCCGTACGCTGTATGCCAGTGAGCCAACGGGGCAAATAGTTTTCTTTCGTCCTTTCCCTGTTGTGTTTTGATCTAGTATCAATACTAGTTCAGAAAGTTTCAAATATTCTCATCCACCACGATCTCTAGTTTCCAACGTTGCAGTCCTTTTTTTGGAGAAACCAGCAAAGGTTTACATCATCAAAACAGCACGAACCTGTTGGTTGCAGAACACCCTGATGACTAGTTATCCTACAGTCTGTCTGTCTGTCCATGTCAGTCACGAAAGCCTGCTCTAGCCACATCAGCTTTACCTGACAACAAAATGTAAGGTGATGCTTAGACGAGGAGACATGACATATTTGTCTTAAATACAGCTAAAATAATCTAGTCTATGAGAGGGTGTTTCGAAGATGCCTTTTATTTCCCATTCCAAGAAGTTTAGTGGAAGAGAAAGGACAAACTCCTCCCCTCTCCATTACACTACTCAGGAGTACACAATTAACAAGGTAATTTGCCAGAATCCATCCGGGGTCATCATTTCGAAAAAAAATTCCCATACGGATTTTAAATGTGATTACTGCGATGTACATTATTAATATCGGTTACATGTGACGCCACCACCCACATCAACGTGTAGGGGACACGCATTCCGTAATCGGAAAACATTTCAAGGATGAACAAAATGTAAAACAAATGCTGACAAAATGGACTGAAACTTCAACTAATGGCTGAGAAATTGCCGAAAATTGAACTGACAACTGAGATTCCAGCAACCCCTATCAAGACCTTTGGTATCTATGTGAGAGCAACACCCCCCTCCGCCCCGCCACGATTGGGGTAGAAATGATGGGACAAGGAATGCTTCTCTCCCCCATAGAAGAGATGTTAGTCCGATGAGAGTTAATCCCTAGGATTTTCCCAGGTTGCTCTACAGCAATCTCCTTATACCGATTCAAACTCCTAGATGGGAAAAAGCACTAGCTATATAGTTGCTCCAGAATAGGCTGATTTAGCAACAGGACGGGAACTTCAGATGACGACTGCAGGGCGCGCGGAATAACCTGGATTCTGTTCTAATTTGACCATATTTAGGTATTTGCACTGCGCGCGCCGTCTTCAAGTGACGTTCCCGTTCTCTTGCTAAATCAGCCTAATATAACAGTTGACCCGACCTGTGATCGAAGCCAAACAACCCGATTGCGTGTAACATAACACTGTGTCTCTAATGGGTTTGTACTGCATGGCCACTAAATTAACACAAATCAATACCTCTACGAACAGAATATAACTTACAAGAATATAACAGAATATAACTTACAATACATCAATGTACAGTTCCTACCTTGAGAAAAACTCAGACCCATTTGCTCGCTATACACACGGCGACACCTTTGCTTGACAAGAGGCACGTGCTTTCGAAGTTTGCTTGACGGAGTACAAGCCTTGTTACGGGCTTTTGCAGTTCATGAACTCACCAATATTACCACCACAAGTTAAACAGGAGATTTTCCACCATGAATAACCCATCATTCTAATGCACCGGCAGATCAAACCAATCTGCAAAGGGATCACATAGCCATGTAAGTAATGACTCACCTAAATTCCTATGCAAGCATGCAAACCTCTGGGGAGGAGGGAGGTGTACTCTCCATAACGGCCTGTACGTATTGAGAGGCTCCGCCCGAAAGGGGTGCCTTGTTCAGGCTCTAGGTATAAAATATGGCGGGGATATTACCAGTTAAGGTATATAAAAGGTTAGGAAATCTATCATTTAGGTTTAATGTGAACAGGAACAAAATAAAAGATATTAGCTTTTTGGTTGACATCACTTCTGGTAATGCTTGACGTTTTCCCGTAGTATTGTTCACTGACTTCATTCCAAGGGTTTAGAAAAAAGATGCAGTGTTCTAAAGTATGTACATTAAAGAGGTACTCTTTTTTTCGATAAAAGGTACATGAAAAGGGTACCTTTTCTGTGTGGTATACAAAAAAGTAAGGGGTTGGAGCTCGGGGCGGAGCCTCCCCGTACAAAACTTTGTAGAGTATCCCCCCAGGATGCAAACAAACATGCAAGAGGTTGTTTTAGCGAACTATATATTAAAAATTGAATTGATGTCTAAATAAGCGATCCCCAAGGACATGTTAAGGGCAATGCTCACAAAGTTACTTATTTGTTATCAAACGTTCGTTACCTGAGGCACACGACGTAATAAATATGTGAAAGAACCATTAGTGAGGTCGTCATAGATAGCCTCATCTCGTCTACCTCCTGGAAAAAGAATCAATAAAAATCTTCTCTAATTTATAATCATTGTACGTACTACGTAATTATTATAGTCACCTTAACATCAAAACTTGGATTTCGAGCGTGTACATATAAGCTAACGATTCCAGCAAACTCCAATTGCCGCATGCAAACTCTAATCGTGTTCTGTGAAATGTGGGTTTATGATGTTACGATCATATTACAAGTACAAAAAAACTTATGGTGCAAAGACTTATTAAAAACGTAAGACTGATTTTCATACAGCCCATTGGGTATACATAACCGGTAAACGAACATCTTTAGTCAAAAACATCAACCTAGTTTGTTTATTATTTGTAACAGCGTGATGCCGGCACATAAACGTACACCTCGACTGTGATTCGGTGGACAAATGGCTGACAACCTTTCCTAACCTATTTTGTACAATTTTCAGTTCCGTAGGAAATAGCGAAGTTACCTCTACGAACAGAATATAACTTACAATACATTAATGTACAGTTCGTACCTTGAGAAAAGCTCAGACCCATTTGCTCGGCATACAAACGGCGACACCTTGACAAGAGGCACGCGCTTTCAAAGTTTGCTTTACAGAGTACAAGTCTTGTTGCAGGCTTTTGCAGTTCGTAACAGCTCCAAGAGAAAGGACAATGCCAAACCGAAGCTTGATACTTTTTCGTAGCAGCAATAAAAAGTAGAAAAGATGGATTATTTCTTACGTAAATTGAATATTTTAACGCAAAACGTTCAAACGACGAAAGGAAAGCGTCGAAAGTGTATAATTTGCAATTTAAATTTTTAAACTTCTGCGACCACGCTTTTGAGTTTACATTTCAGGCGTGTACAAACAATCATTTGATTGCTTTGTTTTCATATTTTAATAATTAGGAGCGGGATATTTAAACTCCGGCCGCTCTCGATACGAACAGGAATGACAAACAACACGGAAATTTCCTGGGAAATTTTCCAGAAAATCCAAGAATTTTCAAAATGCGAACCATTAATTCAACAGAACATTCCTCAAATTCCATGAAGAAATTCAAATGGAACGGAAATTGCCGGTTAAACTTTCCAAAATTTTCGGTATGTCTCACAAGGTTGTCCTCTTTTCCTGAAATTCCGGAAAATTCGTCGAAATTCAAACCGGAATTTTTGCATGGTCGAATGAAAAGCGCTAAATGCTCATCAGAATGTAATTGAATGTGCAATACACGAACTATTTGCTGATCACTTCAATTCCGTGCACGGAACGGAGCGTTATATTTAAGATATCTTACAATCACAGATCTCATTACCACCCCTGGGGTGGGTCATCCCATTTCACAACAGGAAATGGAACTCGTTTGCAAAATAATTGCTTAAAATAATCGAAGTCTTGAGACTACCGTTACTGGAAAAGTTGGCTGCACATACGCATTTTGTGCGTTTTCGTACACCTCGTTGGCCTGAAAACAATCGCTTAACTTTGATATCATCGTGGCATAGCTGACAATTAAACGACCCACCCCACCCTCCCCCCTTACAAGGACTGTAAAACCTGATGATCCAGCCCCTCACTGCTCCGACCAGCCCAAGCCGCCCCCCACCCCCCCCCCCCCCTCCCCCAATACTTTTCGATCAGTCCCTCAGAAGTCGTCCTGGGAAACAACCACTTTCAGATTTGATAAAAATGTATGAGCGGGAAGATTCTGATTTGGGATTGTAAAAAATATAATCTTGGACCCGTAATTAGCATTGTTGCTGGGGAAGGCAGGCAAATTTGCGCTTGTGACGCTTTGTACTAAAGGTATAATGGCGCGACGGTGTAAAACATTTTCTGATGGCAAAAAAGTACTTTAAATTCGAAGGACACTCAAAAGAATAGATTTCCAAGCTAGAAATATTCACAGTAACGTTAATCGGCGTTTCCATGTATTTATAACCATTATAGAGATTGAAAGCTTGTTACATAGTGCAGTTGTGCATATCGATAGAATTGAGCTCCTTCAAAAACGATGTTGGGTACATCAGAACGTCGATTTAAGTTACTCTTAGATACTTCTTGTTAAATTCTTTAACAAGCAGAAAAATAGGAATCATAAAAGGGCAAAGAACAAGGGTAGTGATGAAGACAACTTTTTATCAAGCTTTTCCGGGATTTGAGGACCCATTGCATTTGTGAGGCAACGAGGCAATCTTCCCAACTAAGAAAGGAAGTTTCTTTTCAGTGTGCAGGAATTCCTTTTAGACCTTTTCCATGTTTTTTTGACACGGCTCGCTTTGCATGTTTTTTTTTCTTGTGTAGGAATATTTTTTAGTAGTTGCACACACCACACCCCTCCCCTCCAATCAAAACTGTCCATCCCTTCGTGTGACGCATTGACAATCAAGTCGTTAAATGTTGTTTTAAAATAAATTTATTTGATTTTTTTTGTTATTACCTTTGTACAACTACTACTATGAGTAACGGAACCCTCAGAATGAAGATTATATAAAGAAATGCAAATTAACGAGCCAGAGACCGCGAGCAGTTTTTCCGGTTAGTTCGTGGACCAATGTGAGAAAATACGAAGAGTGTGTGACCAGACCGCACGTCACGCATTCTTTGGCTCCGTTAACAATACGAAGAGTCAGTGACCAGACCGCAGGTCACACAATCTTTGGCTTTGTTCACAATACGAAGAGTGCGTGACCATACATCACGTCACGTCACGTAATCTTTGGCTCCGTTCACAATACGAAGAGCGTGTGACCATACATCACGTCACGCAACCTTTGGCTCCGTTCACATTGTTCGACGATGTTATAAAAGACTGCTCGCAGTCTAAACAAGCCACAAATTTTGCTCAGCAGTTCTTTAAGAATTATTTTATAACTTGATGTGTTAGACGCGATAAATAACCTAATTCAAATGCCTGAAATTGGTCACCCGACAATTTTTTCTCACCATTCTCTATATACAGTTGGAAGACCGAGAAATGTTTCAAAAAATGCCCAATTCCAATCACAAATAGCACAAACACCTTGTTAAAGCAGCTCAGTCACAGCATTTCGCGTTATTTCGACAACGTGCAAAATAACCTTCAAATTGAAGGAAACCTGACAATAGTAGTTTACTAAGATAGAAAATCACCGAAGAACTGATAATAAACTATAAAAGAACAAGGATGGTTATGGACGGAGAAGATTAACACGGATTTCAAACGACGAACTTGAAAAAATTAAGCTAAACATTTCAAGAAGCGCAAACTGTGACATAGCTCCTTAAGTCGTGCTGCTAGGCGACATCCCTCCTGAAAGTTCAATCAAATCTCCTCCCCCCCCCCGACTGTATATTTGAATTTCACATTTTTCGCGTTTTCACCTTCAACTGATTGACCAAATTTCCTTCCATCAAAATGCAAATTAACTTTACATTACAAGCTACTTCGATACCATTAATACTTAAAACTCTACTCAATGCTCCCCAAATGTTCATGAAGGTGCAAACATTTCTGTAAAATCAAACTCAAAATAATAACAATAATAATAATAATAATAATAATAATAATAATAATAATAATGATGATGATGACGATGATGATAATGATAATTCACCTCAAAAGAAAAGAAAAATCTTAAAGTTTTTCAGTTACATTTGAGGTATGAACTACCTCTCGCCAGAGCTTCTATATTTTGTTCTTTCAAGTCCAACGTTATCCTTAATAAAGGGAGATTTTGGGCGATGATTAATAACTTACAAATCTCTATATACAACTAAATCAGACTAGAAATGCTCCAGGTTTAAGTAGTATGTTATAATTTAGATCACACTTAAAAGAGCTTCATAAAAGGACTCTGGAGTGGTTCACTCAATTCACTTTAAAAGATACTTAAAACCTGCTTTACATTCCGCATGGCACACACTTAAAGAATTGATGTTCAAAACGTTTTTGGCCCAGTCACACTGCTTTTGATCATGTCGCTTGTCATCTTCAACTACAAGCTCGAAACGTGACGAAACATTCACCAATATTATTGATAAAGATTGACCTTAAATGTTATGGATAATTTCGTAGCATCAGAGGCTATGTTTAGACTGAACTAGATTCCAGCTGGGGTACCGAGAAAACATCCACTGCTTTTTCCGTTCCAAAATTATGCTGTTTTGACCACAAATTCTTTCGGTTTTCTTGTTATCAGAGACTGCTATTTTAACTAAATACATTTGCTGTATTCATTTAAAAGTTAGTTAAGTGTGGCCAATCACTAAACAGCAACAGTTATATTTCGCATGTCACTTAGAGCAACCCGAATGTACTTGTACTTTTTGAAGTGAATTGACTGCAAGACCTTACTGAACTGAGGGAAGCAATCAGTATTTCTGTGCAATTCTAACACTATATATAATTCAATAAATTTCCTCTGTGATAAACCCAATTAATAACAGCAATACCATAGGTTTGACTCACCTTGACAATGATAAAAATAATTTTAAATATCGTAGTTTTAAAGCACGTGAGAGAATCTCTCAGCCTACTACTCAAGTCATCATGTATTGAGATATATTTCTCCTCTGGAGAGTTTGGTTCAAGTCAAGATACTTCTCTAGAGATGATTACATCTTTGCTTCTCACAACTGGGCCAAATGAATTTGTCTAACATTTGTCAGAGAGAAGTTAGGAAATCATCACTATGCGTCTGGGGCAAGTGGCAGTAGTTCATAATGAAGCCATATTTGTCCCTGCTATATAACAGACGTCTTCATAGTACTCAGTAAATTTATTCCACGACAGTTGATAACCAACTGGTATCTTCTCAGTTGTTCCGCATGGTGAATGTGGCCGGTAATACTCCTCCAGATCTCCATGAGCAGGAATTTCTTTGTAATTGCAATATTGATGTTTTCCAGTTGATTGTTTCATCCTTGGTTGGGTTGACAGAATGCCACTACGGTGAAACACTGCCTTGGTACAGGATCGCCAAATTAATTTCATCAAACAGCATTGGAGAATCCTCTTTTCACTTTCAATTAGAGCTAGTCTTGTAAATAACTACTTTTTTCCCAGGATGGCATCAATGCAGACTGCAGGCAGGTTTGTCGGTCAATAACACACTATTATAAAGATTTTCTGCATTTTTTTTCCCGTTTTCATCTTTTTAAATTTTTTGTGGTATTTAAATTAGAACCAAGTCTTGTACATTGCAAATGTCTTAGTGGCAATCGCTTCTTATTTAGAGGTCACCCCTTTGTCAGAGGCTGACGCACACTCTCCAGAAGTTTCCCATTTAGCGTCTGTCCTTTCTGAGGAAACTCCTGCACCAGAATGGCTTTTATTGGAAGTTGCTTTCCCAGAAGTGCTTTTACCACATGCAACTTTTCCTGAAGTAGCTTCAGAAGGTGAAGCTGTATGGCTCTGTTTACCAGTTGCAGCACTCTTTTTGCCTTTTCCTTCTGATGAACTTTCCTTTTCTGTTTTCTTCTCTGTACTCTTCTTTTTTGTATCACTGCTTTCACTGCTTTTCTGACTCCGCTTTTCCTCCTTGATGGTCTTTGGGTCTTCCTTGGAACCATGAGGGTGATGATCGTGTTTATCACTGTGCGAGTTGTGTCTTGATCGTGGCTTGTTGCTGTGTGGGTCCACAGGGAACTGATTCATTGGCTGGGATGAAAACAAAATCACAATCAGCTATCTTCCTTATTTCATCATCTACTTTTTATCATCATCCACTTTCCTACTACTTAGTCCCCCTCCACCCCTACCCTCAAATATTTTTATTTAGTAATAGTAGGCAAGTCTATCACAGGTCAAACTCAATGCCAGTATACAAACTTGGCAATAAAATATGGTGAAGTTGTGGCACCCATGGCAACTCAGAGACCTCCACACTCAACAGCACACTTTGAGACTCAAAGGAACTTTGCCACCTGACTCAGGAGCACTCCACGCCGAACTCCCAAGACTTTGAAACTATCACCACAGTTATCACTGTTCTACAGTATCCATGATAATGATTTGTGTGCAACACTAGTATGGAATTCTCTCTGTCAGGCAGAAAATTTTCCTTCAGTATTTGGAACACATTGTTTGCAAATACAAATGAAGTAGTCGGTGCAGTCTTACACGTAGTTCTTCAAAGTCATAACTAGCAACATAGTTACTACATGAAGGTTAACTTTGTTACAACATAGTGGATGCTAACTTACATCATTCCTGAAATCATCTATCGTCTTGTACTTTTCTAAGCGCTTTTGAAGCTCTGGATCAATTTCAAACCTTGTTTTCCCCTAAAAGTAACGTACATATTATTTAAAAGTTGATCACACTAGAACATTACTATACAAACTTTCTCCACACCGAGACAAGCTGCTACATTGAAAAAAAAACCAAAGTAAAAAAGACAAAACAGGTGGAGAAGAAAAAACTCACTTTGTAATACTTGAGGAATGCCCAGAACTTCTCTAGACCGTAGAGATTCCCTGCAAGAGGAACAGAATTGTGAAGCATGTCACATGTTACATGAGTGCATTACAGTAACTGTAACAACAACAACATCCCAATTAAAATGACGGACAAACAAAGGAGCAACTATAGAAGGCATGGCCACTTTGGACCACCTCTTTTCCATGTGTCAAAACCTTTCGTAGAATGAAGCATTACACAATGGGCACCTTTGTGATTCAATGAAATGTAAATAAGTGGCCATGTAATCTGGAGTTTAGCCACAATTTTGAACATGACTCAAACCAGAAATAAGACCAGGTTCAGAGGTAACTTTTACCAGCTGCAGCATAATCAAATATATGTCAACCTTGTGGTCATTTCTATAGAAAACATGTCATACATGTACCTTGGTCATGATCTCTCACGGTCTCTGTCTGGAAGTCTTTGAATAAGTCTGCCTTGAATTTCTTTTCAAGGCCGTAACTATAGAATCTGAAGAGACACTCCAACCCATATCTGAGAGTAAAGACAAGACAAGCACTGGTTAGTACAAGTATTCATTGTATTTCCAAAACATTTTCAAAACTTGCAGTTCAAGGGTATGATGGGAAAACAATTTCTAGGACATGATAAGGTTTGCAGGACTCTGAAGTGCATAAACTTCCCCAAGAAGACCCCCATGCATACACTGATCCATTGATGCAACTTCTATTAGTAAACTACATTGTACACTACAGCTTAATGCCACAAATTATACCTGTATCCCGCTAAGGCATCTTCTACTGCTAATGCTCTGAACTCATCATACATCTTCCTGAAAACCAAAAAGCAAAATAAAGATTAACATAATTTATAACAAATACATCCACTGGCATACTACGATGTACATTTCATGAAGGAAAGGCGTTCATTAAGAGAACTAGTCAAAAGTTCTAAATAATTAGAGCCAGGTTGTTCAAAAGTCGGTTAATGCTAACCCAGGATTAAAGGTTAACCAAAGCATTAATTTATCTGGTATTAAAACCTTTTTTCACTGCTTATGTCTTGTGTACTTTGAGATTATACAAACAAAAAACTGAAGGACCAAAAATATACACAGAAAACCTAACTGCAAAGTTACATTGTACAAAACTGAAATCAAAATCCTCACTAATCCTGGGTTAGCTTAATTGGGTTTTGAACAATCCACCCAGTTGATTACATTATTTTATACAATCTTCAAGTGCTTACCTATTAAAATGAGATCTCAGGAAGAATGACCAGAATCTAAACATTGTATTCATCTCTTGTGATTGACCAATTCCCACCTTTTTTCTCTCTGTAAGAAAGATGAAAGGTCACTGTCAGCTTCACAACAAAGCACTGAATTGATTTCATATGGGACTGTTTTTAATTATTGTTTTGAAGAAAATCTTGCATGTACAACAATATTTACTGTGCTATCACTGGGAGTTCCATAGCTACTGCCAAACCTTCAACAGCAAGGATTATGTATTGTATGTTGGAGTTATCTCAGAGTAAACATGATCTTAACAATAAGCTCTCTGAAGTGACAATAACAAAAAGGCTGTCAACCAGTTTGTTGGACTGTCAATATTGAGACCTTGAGTGTCATAAGCAACAGGCTGCGTGTTTTAAGTGTCAGTGTAACAATACACAGTGTTCCAGATAAGCAAGGGGTCTGAGGTCAAAAACCCGACAAGGTCAGCAACATGACCCGACAAATTAATAGCAAATTTATGATGATTTGGTGGGAGCATTGGAAATTGACCCGTTGGAATTCCTCATTGGCACCATACCTTGAAAACTTATCTGCAACCCTGAATACAGATGGTAAATACACATGAATTAATTAACTTTGACAAACCTTTCAGACATTTGTTGTGATATTTAGAGTAGAGTTGTTGCGTAAAGCCATTGTCCTGTAGAAGTTCATGTGAGGGATGCTGGAAGCGTGGGATTGGTTGTGGTGTTGATCCATAACTACCAACAACAGGAGCCATACCCTCTGAGACACTGTAGCTTGGACTACAAGAAAAAAACAGTGGCACAGAAAGTTAACAACATATACCTGTTTCCCTGTCCATGGCAGGAACAGTTTCTCCCTGAACTGATTTAATACATGTAGTCCCTAGGACACAATGTACCGAAGAGATTTTTTAGCACTATCAACTTTTAACCCCTACAATGCAATTGGAGGTTGGGTTCCCAGGAGCCTAGTGGTATAAAACTGCAAACTCCAGCCTGAGGTGGTAGAATACCACCTTGGCCTGCCCTACCCACAACTCAGCCACACGGCCAACAAGTCGGCGCTTGCCCCTGCGCCTGTCAAATGCACCTGTAGGTTCAGTGGAAATAGTGGATAGTACACCACCACTAACAACAGAAGAATGAAATGAAATAACACCCAAAACACCCCAACACCCAAACAGAGGGCAATAAAGCACTACTGCATGGAGGGCAGGGTAAGAAAACACCAAAACGCTGCACACAGCACAATGCCAGGCTTGAAGAATGAAGCGTCAAAGCTCACATGTGTGAGAGCTCAGGCATTAGCAACAACTGGAGACTGTAAACCATGACCCCACCCACAAGCCAAACAGACAAAGGTGCTAAATTTTAGACGCTGATATAAAACAAGTTAATGCTGAACCCCAGGGTGTCAGACAACTGGAGGTTCAACTATACTGGATTTTATGTTGCAAACAATTGCACATACCTCCTTGGTGGTGGATACTCCTTGGAGCCCATCACCCAGCCAACATGCTGTTCCACAGGTGGATTCTGACTGTATTTTGTCTTTCTTTTCTTTGGACCCTGATAGCAAGATGTAAATATACATGGAATTAGAACAACATAATCCACAATAAATTCACATGTAAGAGTGTCATCATTTTTATCATTACCCACAGAATTTCAATAAAATCAATGAGGTTTTCCTAACAATTTGATGGGGGCCATTATGTACATCTGCCATGAAAGAGGCACCACCAGGGACCAAGCATGATGTGAAGTGACTGGCAGTGAGAATAACATTGTCTGCCTGGTTTGATCATTTTCGAAAATTTTTTTTTTGCTCAAAAAGAAGTTCAGTTCAAAAAGAACATTTGCCAGCCTGTGAAATCCAGCTGCCTTCCTGCTAAAAACCTTGATGAAGCCCTTGGCCATGCAAGTAAAATGTCTTGCCTAAAACAAAACACAACGGTGGCTGCACTAAATCTGTTCAGTTGCCAATCTCAAATTCAACATGCTAACCATTAAAACACTGCATCTTCACTTTTGTAGTAACAACTGTACCTATTGCACTGCACTGTACAATATCAGCAATTCTGTCAATGGTAGGCTGTATTGAATTGAAACAGGAAATCAACACTGATTCCCATTGAAAAGTAAAATAAACTTACCTGGTCACTGATATTCTCCTTGCTGAAAGCAGGAAAGAACCTAGGCGCAACCTTGACATCTTTCCTCTTCGGTGTGCGTGATCCATGTCGTGCAAGTTCCTTGTTGGGAGACTCGGGAACACCAGTCGGGAGAGACCTAGACAGGGGTTCGGTGGGGGCAGTGTTGGCTCGGGGACGGAACACTTCTGCTGATGGTGAAAGAGCAGTGTGGGGAACTGTTGTTATGGGAGGGCTGGGTGGAGGGAATCCTGCCTCTGTGAATGAACGAGCTCTTGGTGGTTCTAGTGCATCACGCTGGTAGTTGAATTTGTCCTGACTTACAATTTCAACGCGTTTCATTGATGAAGAAAGAACAATCTATGAACGAGAAACAACAATTGCACTCAAACTTCAGCTAAACAACTCATACCAACAAGTAGATTTTCCAGGCATCAAGGTTCCAGTAGAGCAACATTAACCCATTGACGCCTGAATGAAATTGCCTGCGACCCACCCCTAATTCCCTGGCGTTTTTTGGAATATTTCTGAACGAGCGAAAGCACAAAAATAAACCATATGCGCAGTAACCACAGACACAGGATCAGGTTTCAAGACATTGTTTATTTAAAGTTGAATAAATGAAGGGTCCAAATATTAAAAAATATTAGCAAACAGAACTCAACCTAATGTGTGAAACTGATGAGAAAACAAGAAATTATATTATTTCTCTACCGCGCGACAAAATGTCCCACAGAAGCTGAGAAAATTGACTTTGCGAAAATGAGTCAATTATTGACTTTGGAGGACAAAAATGAAACCAAATACAACAGAATTGAATTTCTTGTACTATAATGGCTAACATTTGAGAAAACAACGAAAAATAAAAGTGAAGAACTCATGCAAAAATCAATCTGAAATCAAGAAATCAAGTAATTTTTTCGCCGTGCGACGAAAATCTTACGGCCCTGCGAAAGAAAGATGAAAGTCGTTTGAGATCAGTCGTATTTCAACTGTGTTAAATCAGTGGTCATTTAGTTCTTTTCTGAGCGGTTCTGTAGTAGCTGAATAAGACTCCAAAAAATATTTGAACGAAGCGAATAAACTAAATATACAAAGCGCCTAGAGGTTGCCGTAAATTAAATATGCAGAAATCCAGCGTGCAAGTTACTGTTCACTTTTAAAACTTAAAATTCCCAAATACAGGGAACCAAATGAAAGAGATGCGAAAGGAAGCTCAATAACAATAAATTTTCATTCAAGCTGAGACGAAGAAACCTATTTAAAAGCAAAAAATTGTTCAAAATTTCGCAGACGTGCTTCGCTGCATGACCGCATGTTCAAATTATTCTTCACGCTAACGCGAAAGCTTGAGTTTTTGCCGCGGCTTTTGCAGTCATTTCAACGCCCGTGGCTTTACCAATCATTCCAAAACTTGAATTCAACTTCAAAGTAATAATGTACATCACCATTTTTGTTTCTGAAATCCGAAAAGCCACTTTAAACCTGCGATCTGTCGTCGAAACTTACTTGAAAGTGCTCCGATCTTCATGTTTTCTCGGCGGTTGTAGGAAGAAAAACTTCTTCACCAGAAAGTTTTGAGGACTCTGTATTCCTTGATCCTCCATTCTGAGGCCACCTGAACATTGATTTGTATTTTTTCTTTCTATTTTAAAGCCCAAAGCAGTAATTTATCCGTGTTAGGAATGAAAACAATACCTTGGAAGTTTTTTAGATTTGGACCGCAACGCACCATGTTACCTGCACTTTTCGAACGCGCGATTTTAAGAAGAAAAACCATCTTTCTAGGACCCGTAAAGTCCTCTGAAAATATGCTCAGAGAGTCCATTCTGATTGGTTTATTTGTCCTCAAGAACAATAGAACAATAGGGGAACCAAAGAATCTTCAGGGAGGGTAGGAAAGGCAATTGTCCCCATGTGCTTTTTTTCGGGCGGTTACGGGCAGCACAGGGAAATGGAGGAGTTTTTCGCATGGGCAGTTACGGGCGGCACAGGCGTCAATGGAATCTGTAAATAGCTTTCAAATTATTACCTACAATTCTTAAGGAATAAAACTAGCCTGGAATAATCTGGTGAAATATTGGTCAATGAAAATCAAGCTGACAGATTTATTTTGCCTATTCACCCAGAGACAGTCAAAAGGGCCAACACATACCTTCCTGTTTAGGTAACTATCATCACTGTCATCCCAAAGATCCTAAAGAAAAACAAAGTAACAGTCTATTATCTTGTTGTGAGAAAACTGCGGTGGTGTTACACCTATTAACCCTTTGAATACCAAAGTTTCGCCCAAAATACCGTTTTTAACTGTTTAGTCAGGTTTTTAGCTGCCATGACGCTAAATAAGCCTACGTTTTGCTAAAAAAGCTTTTTTCTACTAAAAGGAGAGATTTTTCGAGGATTAGGTACAAAATTGAGCAAAACTTCAAGTCTGGGCATGCGCATAAGCCAAAATTTGGACTTTCTTTTTTTTTGCCATTAACCGTTCTCAATTTCGTTTGTTGGCCCTTTCCTTTCCGTTTTTCTCAGCCCTTTTACACTGACTACCTTTTGCACTGTATGTTGTTTCTGGCTGTAGTGAAAAGTTGGATGTTAATTACGAGTGAAGCCTAGAAATGGACCTTGATCAATCATAGGCGTTGTGGACCATTTTACCACCGTTTTTGCCCCAAAACTAATAATGTTGTCGATATCTAAACCTGACCATTGTGCGGAAAGGGCTAGCCTAGCACTACTATATGCTTATCAAGAATATCTGATGACAAGTGGTACAAAGAGCACGACCATTAATTACTCATATATGCGTAGTTGGTATTCAAAGGGTTAACATTTTCCTAGCTTTTCTCTTACAACAGCAACTTTGTGCACTGCATACCAACAAACATCCTTACATGACCACAACTGTTGACTGACCATTCACTCAACCAAACCCATATTTTTATACCTGCTCATAGTAGTAAAGTCCATCGTTAATTGCTTTGGAAAGTTCCTGTGTCATTTTAACTCTGGTGACATAGCTTCCTGTCCTGTCATGTTTCTTGACTGGAGGTGGGGTTTGAGTGACGATCATTATTTTGTGTATGTCTTGATCATCTATTTCATCATCTGAATCATCATCCCTACAAACAAACAAACAAACAAACAAATCACTGACTCGGTGCATATATATACAAACATGGTTTGTGACTTCTCTAAGGATCAGGCTCTTTAAGGATCTGGCAAGCAAAACATGTAAGCCCTACAAAACCCTGTAAGAGATTCCTTAGAGCATGGTCCTGCTGTGGGACCACTTGCCAGCATTGGCTTGACTCAAACTTTGCCTAAATTGCATTTAGCCACATCAGGGTCCGAAATTGCGCTTTCCTGGTCACCAATGAGACTAAAAATTTTGCTCTGGCGACCAGAATTTCACAGCTGGTCGCCAGCGGGCGATTAACTATTTCATGCCACAACAATTATACAATAACTTTGATTTTCAGCCAAATCGATTAAAATGAAATTCAAAGCTGCCCACCAATTGGGCACTTACTTTTTACCTTCCCGCTGCTTTTGAAGTATGAAACCAATTTTCCTCATTATAAATCTACCACAACGTTTCACAGCTGCGATTAGTGCGAAGCTTCGCGCCCATGTTTTTTCAGCGGTTTCCCATAACATACGTATTGCAGGTGCCACAGGCCACGTGCATTCTTTCACCATAAACATTTATTCGGGCAATTTGGTGTCCAAAGATGTTCTGAAATCTTTCCGTAATTTATTACAAGGTGGAGACGGAACATCCGTGAAGAAATTAGTTGAAGATTTAGATATTCTCTGGGCGTCAAAAGGCGGAAATGTAGATCTGTCAAAGTAGTCAAAAGATGATTTGCACACTGGTTTGATTCCTGATTACATCAATTGCAAATATTTTGCTGGTAAGCCCATGGCGGCCAAAAATTTTCGTTTCTGTTTCGCTGTGAAGGAAAAATTTTATTGACACTTTTTGGTGATCACATTTTTCCATATGGCGACTGAAAAAAACATTTCAGTCACCAGTTGGCACCTGCCTTAAAAAGTTAACTTCGGACCCTGCACATGTAATTCCCCCAGATCCAACGAGACAACCATCACCACTTGGCCATCATACTCTAACTGGAAAAGAGTGGGAAGAAATTCAATCTTTCCAAATGGGTCTGTTTACTTTTCAGGAGTAAAACTCACCAATCAGCAGAGCAAATTGTTGGCTGTTTTCCTTGGTGTTCTAGTTCTTCATCAAACTGAAAGTCCAGTTCTTCTTGGTCGTTAGAGAAACCAGCCACCTAAGGGAACAAAACAAGACAAAACAAAAAAAAGATTTAGAAAGAGACAAAAACAGTGCACACAAACAGAGTAAATGATTCAAACAGTACTAGTGTTCATGTTCAGAGCAATGTGTTTGCAAATATCTTTTGGGTCAGTTAAAACAAACACAGTGCTGAAAACTCTTTAAATGACACACACTCAATGTATGCTGACCTTGTTATCTGCTTTTGATGATGACGGTTTTCTTCTTTTCACTTCGGTCCATGCTTCAGGATCCTGCTTTTTGGTTTCTGCAAAGAAACACAAATTACCAAGCCATCAGTAAAGAACCAGCAGCTCTTATATGACATTCAAGCAAGGGTTTTGTTCCTTAGTCTATACGTTTATTTAATAAATAAACTACAATATTAGAGATCATACAATGAATGAAGATTTAAAAAATAATCAATTTTAGAATGACCGCTGGATACTGCAAATTTACAAGTGCATTTCATGGACAAAGCAATCAAAGGCATTACAAAAGGGTTGCATTACAGGAAAAGTTCCCTAGGTAAAAAATCTTACCCATCAATGAGACTGGTTTTCCAAGAAATATGTGTGCACTGGCACACAGATTGTACAATAATGAAAAACCCTTCTAAAGCTAATAATGCCTGCCTCTAGTACCTTTCTGTTCAGTACGTTTCTGGTGATCTTCTTTATTGGACGAGTTATTGAACACCAGTTCCTTCTGTGCTTGCCTGATTATCTCACTAGGATTGTCAAGGTTGGCAACCCTGTTATCTGGTTTAGGTAGTTCCATATTAGCTGTCACCTCAACTTCTGAAAAAAAAAAACGTAATATTATTGTAAATCTAGTTGGAAATGTTTCAGGTACTTTCACAACTACCTAACTGGACTAAGTACACTAAAAACAAATACAAATTATGCCACGTTGGTTTTACTCTACAAGACTGGTTTCACAGGTTATTAGAAGATCTCTTGGTTCTGACTGCATGAAAAGAAAAAGTCTGGATTCTGGGACAGAAAAATGTCGCAGCAAGTATCTCTGGGTAGTATCTCTGTACATTTAAAGAGAGAGTTTCACAATTTATTGCATGGTTGAGCTATGGCAATGAATGCTAAGCACTCATACCTGTTGTGGCCTGTTGTGTCACTGGAGAAACGGGTTCATAAACATGCGCGATAGTGTTCTCAACTAGCAAGGAAAACGACAAAAATAAGCCCAAGCTTAGTGACAGTAAAGAACTGTGATAAATGTAGATAGGCCCTTATGTTGTTGTTGCTGCTATTGTTGTCGATGTCGTCATCAACAAACCTAGAATATCAAAACTAAGTTGTCCCCTGGTTATTTTTACCATAAATGTAAACATTCAATAGAAAGAATGATTTTTCTCCTTTTTATTCTAACATCAAAATAATACAATGCTGAAATTTAGCCACAATTTATCTTGTCTCCTCAGGTTGTTTACTGATGTCACCAGATGATGATCGCAGCAATTTCATTCAGACATCTCTATCAAGAGTAAGCAACTCAAGGAGACAACTGAAATTCTGCTTAATGAAACCTCTCATTCTGCACGCAAATTATTAACACACACGTCATTTGACAATATTCACCTGTTGTTGATACATGCATACATATATGCATGTATCCTCACACAGGTTAATGAGCAAGCATTAAAGAATGTATATAAAAAACCATTTTCTGTATAATGTAGTTGTTTAGAGGGGACTGAGGAAGTACCTTGCGAAATAACATGCTGCACTGTAAACAGGGTTTTCATTAATTGAAAGCATACACCACACCCTGACCTCAAGCCCCCTCTCTTAACAGCCTTAACAGTCTTCAGAAAAAGACAGTCAAGGTTCAGTCACATTCCAAAAGTGGGCAGCTCAGAAATTGAAGTAGCCAATTTTGTTTGGCTGACAGCCAGCTCTTGATGAGAATCCCACTCTATATATATGAATATGTGATAGAATGGCACTCAAAAGAGTGGAGAAAAAGTTACTTATGCAAAGTACATAATGTGGTATCAGTACCTGTGATGGGTTGGTCTGGAGGAATTGCCCATATGGCAGGGTTATCCTTCTTCCTTATTTTACCATCAACAAGTTCTACAGCTTCACTGCCTTTTAGAGCCTGTAACATTTCAAAAGAATTGTCCAACATGTAAGTAACACATCACATTGTGATAATAAAATTAAATAAACCTACCAAGGTATGTAAGGAGTTTAAATTATCACCTTGAAGCACAATGAGTCATATCAAAACATGATCTTGATAAAGCAAGAGTACAATTAAATTTATAGCCTGTCCACTCGCAAGGTATCTGAGGAGGTTATTTATCACCTTGAAAAACAACAGTCATATTAGACATGGCCCTTGATGCAGAACAGCAGCACTTTCCTCCAAGGAACAGATTTCTACCTTGAATGCACATGATGCTCCTTAGCATTGCATGCATAGACTACAATCAATGTGTACAAACCTCTAAGATAAGGTTAAAGTCCTGTGTGAGTGCTTGAACTCTATAGAAGCTTGCGATCAGTCCAATAGGAATAAAACCTTCACTGTCCATCTGTGGGAAATTCAACAACAAGCGTGAACTTCAAAAATTTAAAAATAAAAAAGGCACATGTTCATTTGATAAACACTATGCACAAGACAACATAAGTTGTCTTCATACCTGGCGTCTCAAGAAGATGTCTTTCTGAAGATTCTGTTCACTGAAGTAGTACTCTCTGCAATAAAGAAACAAAAGATCAACTAGTGATCCAAAATGCACAGTTTTCTTAGAACACATGACGGCTTATGTAGGATGCACACTGTATCATCAACAAGCTTCAGTTGCCCACCGTGATCTAAGCTGGCTACTTTGCTGAGCTATTTGCCAGATTCTTTGGAAAAAGATGGCATAATCAGCTGTCTATTCAGACAACAAAAGGGCTTCAAAACTTTGTGACAACCTTTGTAAGCCTTCCATAAACTGGCCACAATGAAACTGCTCAATTCCAGAAATTGTAAAAAGTAACATAGACCTAAAATGGGGGCAACAACAAATTTTCCCTCAAGCAAAAACTGAACTTACATTTGGTTCTTGACATACTCTTTCAGGGTGCCGTTGTCCAAAGTTACAGCTGTGGCAGGCATGTAGTTCCCAGAATTGTAGTAAAAGTTGGTGTTGTAAGGTTGATTGGAACCATACTGTGGCTGTGCAAAGTAAGTTGTTCCATTATACATCTGATACCCAAACTGTTGTCGGTAGGCTGAGTTGTATGGCATCTGTTGATGACCATCTCCTAAAACCAAACATTAACAAGGTTACACACCATAAATAAGTGTGTGCTTAAAGAGGCATCTGCCAATGGGAATTACTAAAAACTGAATCATTGGATAATGCAATTTGAGAGTTTTCATCAGCTTAGCCATCATGGGTTATGAGCCATTATACCATGCTCTACAAGTATGGTCAGCAAACGAGTGACTTTTTGAGGCATTTTTTTTTTATTTTAGTGTAGTTTTCTATATTGTGCTTGTTGGATATGAGATGATTATAGGTAACTCATATCCAACACACCCTCATGGGATAATTGTTATGTATATTTGCAAAAACAGGTTCAAACAAACCATACTGTTTGCACGACTGATATTGTTACCTCTTGGTGAGCGCTGTCGTCCCCGACCACCACGCCCACCTCTCATTCCTCCACGTCCACCCCTACCACCCCTAACAGGGGATATGTTTCCAGGCGTGCCACCTGAATTGAACCTGTTGGTGGGCGATTTAGCTGGCTTTGGGTTGACAGCTGTCGGGGAGGCAGCTTCTGGTGATGTTGGCGATTTGTCTGACACAGCGTCATTGCTAGAATTTTCTGTGGCACCTTCAGCTCCTTCAAGATTCAAAGGGACCCATTTTTGACGACCACCTGTAAATCAGTTGAAAATAATATTACTAATATAAATGGAATTTCAACCCTCCTTGAAAAAGATTGATTAGTTTCAACTCAGAGTTTCAGGTAATCCCAGATTACCCTTATTTATCAATTACCAATGGAGAACTGATATCTCAACAATGTTTTGTTTGGATTACCAGGTAAACAGAGAAGAATAAACAAACGAATATTTGTCTAGGGGCACAAACGTATTGCAGTCACGAGCCAGTTTACAAGATATCTGATACAAAATTACTAAACTGTACTGTTCTCAGGAATGAAAAAGTATCTTCTATGGTTTGAGATCAAAGGGATGAATCACGCTTAAAAAAAACAAAAACAAAAAAAACAGAGCCATACCATTGTGTTTGTGGACCAGTATCATTGAAACTATATCACTCTTGGATTATTCATTCAATATAGACTTTCTGGTACCTCCAAACTTTCAGTAACAAACTCTGAATACTCTAAGTTAATGAAAACCAAATATTCCTATCAATACCTGTTCTAATAGAAACATTTGGTGTATTTGGTGAAACACTGTTCAACAAAACAATATCCCCCAGTTTAAATTTACTTTCTCATTACCTGTTTGCTTAATGTATAGAAATTTCAAGGAGAAATTAGATTTTGGACATTTTAGCAACTCAACCTGATTAGATCTATCACACAAGTACAGGAATGAATGGAATTGGACAAAATATCCAGATATTTTCTCTCCTTACTTGCACAATTAATTACTAAACAAATGCACTTTCTGCTTTGCTGACTTTTTTTTCACTTATAAATCAGACGGTAACAAAAAATGCACTGTAGTTATACTTTTTATGATGCTAACTCTCCAAAATTACCTGATTTGACTGACATACTTACGGGTTAAAAATATAAACATATGCTACCCTTTATGGAAGCCATTTTGCAAATACTGGCAAGATAAAACTGCAATATTCTTGCATACAAAATAATTATTAAAGAGAGCAACAAGCAATGCAATAAAACAGTGCAAAGAAAGCTCTCTTATATAGGACACTTCTATTACATGTGCTGGTTTGTTCAAAAAAGAAATTTGAGAATTTTTGTTTGGTGATTAACTTACAATAAAATCCCTTTTGAAAACATTCGTTACAGTAAACAATCTGCACTGGAAGTTGCCAAAAAAAAAAAAACTGGATAGTTATGTAGCATTTTTTTTTCTGACATGGATTTCCCCCCTTTTTGGAAAACATGAAGACTAAGCTGGAATGTTGATAAAATCCCCCCCCCCCCCGCAAAAAAAAAAAACACATTCAAGTTATATCTGCCCCTACAATGTGACCATAAATTGACATTAAACAAAAAGAATGACACTCTCTTATTGAAGCAGCCTAGCAACCAACCACGAGACAAACTATTTCTTTGTACCTTTAGCTTTTACATTTTGTGACAAAAGTAGGTTATATTTACTCTCAAACAAGACTAGAGATGCAAAGTTCTAATAATACATCATTTATCATCCTTGAAAACAATGTACAACTCTGTATGTAGCCAAAAAAGACCAAACAAATCAGGCAAACATGATGCCAATTAGCCTAATGACAGAATAAAAACAGCTGCAACAATTACACACATTGCACAAGCCTGTCCAACAAATTTTTTTTTCTCTGACCATACTTAAGGGGAACATCCACTAACAGCAGAACTGCATTAGTAAGGATGATGATTAGTAAAGATGCAAGTGCCCTCATACTAAAAATGTCACAAAACCTTTCTTGAGCAATAATGAGGAATGGTATACTACCATGGCAACAATTTTTGTTTGTTTGTTTATTTGGGTTTTTTTTTTAAATAACCAAATCAAACTTATGGTTCAAAATTCTTAATACTGCTCACAATAACTTTGTACTAACAAACATACAGTATTATGAAAATCAGAAATGAAAAAAGGGGATTGCACTTTAGAATGCCATATTACTGTAACAGAATTCTTAATGAGACAGTGTTAGCACTGAAAAGTAGAATTATGCAACACAGATTGCAATACCTGTAGCTGAAGAAGAAAGTGGTGATTTGTTTCCCTGGAGCTGAATCAAGCTCGGAGGTCATTTTGCAGATTATCAGTTACTGTATTTATTATGAGCTTCACTTGGGGGATTTTTCAGTGGATAGACATTAGCAATAACTCTTTCTCTGAGATGACTGGCCAAAATTTCCAATGACAATCAGGTTTTTTGATCATCAAGGATCATCAATGACATTATATATGTGTCACCAAAAAATTTGCTTGCACTTGCTAAGACAATGTTGATCTCCAGTTTAATTTCAATTTTGGTTTTAGACAGTGTCTGAATTATAATAGTAGTATTTTTAATTGACAGAAATGTTGGTTGGGTTGTGAATTTTGGAGTTCCAATTACAAACAGCTAAAATTAGTATAGCGTAGACAGTATACACATTTCAGACAAGCAGCTAGACAACTGCAGTTAGAATGATAATTGTTGGAGTTTCAATCAAGATTTGCATAATTCGAATTGGGAACAAAGCAATGTAGTCATAATATACCACATTGAAATTAATCAACACTTGTTCGAGCCAAAACACAAGACAAGTAAATTTCAAATTTCTAAATATAGCTATTAATTTGTATTTTTAAACCACCACTGGGTGCATTCAACCTCAGAGAAACAAGAGCAAAATCACTAAAAGAGCATCCACAATAAAGCATATCGCTCACTGACTACCCTTTTGCAGGCTGGACAGGATGATTTGTTGGGCAATAAATGTACATACATTTGGGTACAGTGGAAACCAGATTTTTTGAATTTCTAAGAAAACGAATATTGACTTGAAAAATTGGGCAGTTTGAGAAATGTTGGGTAAGATTACAATGTTTGAATAAGGGGAGGGAAACATCACTTGGTTAAGTTATTGGAGGGTCGAAAAATCAAGGGTTCTACTGTATAATCACTAAATACATTGTACTGCCATTCTAAGGCAGGGGAAGATTCAAACATATTAGAAGTTCAAAGGCACAAATGGAAATTTGAAAATTAAGAGGATTGGTTGCAGATGAGGCCCTCCAAAACAAAGGGACAAAAATGCCTCTCAAAAAAACTAATATCCCTCTAGTGGACCTGGCCCCTGTAGTTGAAAGGATGGAAAAAGCTATCCACTGGATAAATCACTATCCAGGGGATAGTGTGGTTTATTTATCTGGTGGATAGCATTATCGACCCTTCAAACAACTGGCCCCTGGAAGCCAGTCCCAGAAGGTAGCCGGTAACATGTGCATACACTGTGAAAGAACAAGCAACATAAGGTGGCACAAAAATAATTGAATTTGAATGAGTGATTATTGTATTCAAAGATGGTGAAAAATTCCCATAAAAAAAGATAGTTCTAAGGTGTATCTGAAACCCCAACAAAACTGAAAACATGTGAAAGGTCAGAAAATATTGCAATATTAAAATGAGGGTTAAGAAAAGAATTGTAACTAAAACTATATCTACTATCTTTCCTGTTTGAGGTGCTATTATGAGAAAAAGAAGAGAAGGTTTGTACTTCTATGCCCAATTAAATGTCCCCCTTTTTCCAGAAATACGACTCATTAATATTTTAAGCTGAAACCTTAGCAAGTCGGTGGTAAGTCTAACACAAACGAATCTCTAGAAGCCAAAGTTAGTCCACTGTTTTTTTGACCGAACTTTAAACGAGTGTAATTAGATAACTGAACCTTTTTTCTTCGGCGTTGTTTTCTGGTTCTCGTCATCACCTGAAAGTTCGTTTTCGGCATTTTCTTTCTTGATAACAGTCGCCTTAAGGAGAAGAAAACAAACAAGGCATTAGAGGACTCAACAAGGCAACGTTTCTCGTAAATAGACAAGGACAAACAAGATACGAATACATGTAAAAATGCACATCTATTGTGAATTGTACCCCCCGAGTTTCGTCAATTGTCCGTACCTTTCCGTCCTTAGAGGAGGCTGTAGATTCCCCAGGAGTCGGCCAGTTGGTTATATCTGTAAACTCGCTCCCCTGTGTATAACAGAACAGAGAAGAACACCTGAATAAATGTCCCGCTGCCTTCCCGAGCGAGCAAAATTTGTTACCTAACACCATACCCCTGAGTTTCCCACCTTGCCCTTTCGCTTTGCGGCTTTTACAACGGTTGGTTTTGCTGCTTCTTCTGAAAGAAATATACACACAGAGGCTTGAGAACAGTTGTTTAACACAACAGTCGAAGAAAAGGATAGCTTCATGTGAGTACCTTTCTCGCCATTACTTTTCAAGTGCCTTGTCCAAGGATTTTTTGGCGGGGGAGGTGCTTCAACGGGATCACTGCGGTTCACTTCTTTCTGTGATGTGTTTTCGCTCAAAATTCCGTTTTCCTCTCCCTCAGCAGTATGGTTTTGAACTTCTACGTGTTCTTTGACATGTTCACAACTGTTGGCAACGTGATTTTCATCCTCCACGATATCGAGTTTCGTCTTAGGAACGCTTTCGACTTCAGTCATAATACGAAGTTAACGTGTTGTTACGTCGACGTATTTCAAACTATTCCACAAGGCAACCTTCAGCCGACGAACAACCCTGAACCCCACACACGAAGAGCAGATAGTCTCAGATTGCGTCCGCGAAGGTTTCCTACGTTCTCCTAAAGCCAAACAACCTGAAATATCCGGTGAATTTTCAGCTTTTCTTTACCATTCAGCCATGTGGCTTGAGAGACCGAGTCTTGACTCCGCAAGCGCCTTAGTAGCCATGCGCGGAGCAAGTGATCAGGACAGAAAATTAGCCAATCAGCGCCGGGCATAGAACAAAGGAACGAAATAAATAAAAGCTTGACTTGAACGCAGTCGGTTTAGCTGTACAAATATGAAAGAGCTACCCGTGGCAAGATGAAACTTTAAAGACGAAATAATGGCGATACCCTCTCTACCTGTCGTATTGGAAACGCGAGGCGAGTTTTCCCTACCCCTTTTAGCGATAAATGGTGGTATATTTGATTTCACCAGACAAAGGAGTTATTTATGGCGATCATTTTCAGTTACGAGATATATTTGCATCAAAGATCCTTAAAAAAATATTGAGAAATGAAGAGTTTTATTATGTATCATGAATATTCATGATGTTTTACGACTGTTGGAGACAGCTGTTTTCATCGCGTTTCAGTGTCTTTCTTTAGGGAGCACATTATCCGCGTTCCGGAAACCCGCGCAAACGTGTTGACGTAGAATGCGACTCAAATGCGGCAATAAAATCTCAACGCGAAAATTGTTTACAGGAAACAAAAATTCCGCTTAGAATTTCTCAGTCACAGAGTAATCCACGCCATCTATTGCAGAGGCGGGTCGATTTAAATTTCATCAATCCTTATGCTAAATATTGATTTGACTTGGAGTGAAATGATATTTGTCATGTTGGATGACCATATTAGTTTTTTTGAAAGATTCAGCGGAAAAGAGAGAATCTTAAGTAAATATATTTGTCAGTGCTTAAGGACTAACTAGGAGTAGAAAGTTTGGTCGTGAATACTTCCTGACGATAATATAGACTCATGCACATGGATACCCTTATCTGAATCATGCATGCTGCAGGCCATGAAGTCTCCGTGCTCAAATTTATTCAGGGATAAAAATTGATTTATCGCGCAAATAAAGGCTTGCTATGCTATGCTTTCTTCGTTTTGAAATCACTTTGGCTTCCCTGTAGTTTTCACATCAATTTCTTTTTCCTTTTTCTTTTTTTTTTTTTTTTTTTTTTTTTTTTTTCATTTTTTTCGGATATAGAAACCCAACAAATTAGGGTTGTCTTTCCGTTTGCGCAGGGTTAGTACGGAGTTTGTGCGCTAGCTGTTGAAACACAAAGTTAACCAAATTAATGCTCAATTCGGTCTATTCGCTGTCAAGTTTCTCAAGTTTGGGCGCGTGGTAGACAACTAAGGTAAAACGTGCAAACTGACTTGCTTTTATGTTAATGAATTGTCACTAAGTTACCGGTTCATTACTTTGGCGTCCTGCAATAAGTGACACTTGAATTAATTTTGTAAAGCTGAAATAACTTTTGAACATTTCCATATCAAAAAGCATTTAACTGAAGAAATAAGTGCGCAGTGGAAAAAAGGCATTTATTTTGATAATTAAGTTTTGTCTCGCAACTGATTGTTGAGAAAAACAGAAATTGAGGTAAAAGTTTTTATAGCTATAAATTCAACAGTTCTATCGAGTTTTAATGTAGTCCAGTGCTTCTCTAGCCAACATTTTTTGCTGGTTAAGCATGCGCAAACTATTGTAGCTACGTATTTTTCGCATGGCCGATTATTTCACAATTGCAATTCAGCATTGCATGTATCATACGTTTACACTTGCAAACGAATTCAGTTTATCGTACCCAAATTCGTAATTAGCCAAACAGAAGCCGTGTCTACTGTCCTGATATCCTGCGATATCAAGTCACTGACCTGGTACATAACAGTGATATCGTAGCCTTGTCATGCATGGTTCGACCGAACTCGCCTGACATGCCGCCGAAGAGTGCTATAAGAGGGTACGATCAATTTTTTTGCTTCCATTTTGGTAAATGATTTCAGCAGTAGTAATGTGGTGTCCCCACTTGCGAGGCAAGCATAAGCATCAGCATAAAGAAGCTTATGCGCTAGTGAGACGGCCACGACATAAGCATAAGCATAAGCGTTCTTCTTATGCTTATTCTCGTGTTTTGCGAGGACATGGTTAGCATAAGCATAAAGTGCTCGCTGACTGGCTGAAAGTCTAAGACTTATGCTTATGCCAACATGTCCTCACTGGACACAGCAGCTACATAAGCATAAGTATAGGAAGAATGCAAGGTTTTGATATTCTTGTGCGTATGCTTTTACTAATGTGGCGGCCGTCCCACTAGCGCTTAAGCTTCTTTTATGCTTATGCTTATGCTCGCGTCGCAAGTGAGGGGCGGGCTTAAATCGACGCCAAAACCAAGTCATCTCTCCTCTGTCATCTCTCCAACAACTACAGCTGAAGTTTTCGTAGAGACGGCTTGTGTTTGTGAACTGCAAAAACCTGCAAAATATTGAGGTTCTCGCATCCGTTTAGGTAGGTTTTACAGCGCCCAATGCATGACGGGTATGTTTGGTGCAATTCAGGTACCCGTTGCCGAAAAACCGCGGGGTTATAAAACATGACGACACTTCCAAAAGAAGCATCAAGCAAGTTTCTTATAAACAATACTTTCATAGTAAACAGATCAAGCTTCTCAATATTAAATACTTAACACTAGGCTTTTTATAGTTCTATTGTTTCCCCACGGCTATTAATCTTGTGTTTTTACTAGTAGTTATTAATCTGTATCTCTACCGCTTCGTCTCTCCAAAGCATCTTCATCCAGTCAATTAGTCAATCAATCAGTCAATCGAAAACTGCACTTCTTGTTGATCAGCATACATGCGCAAGGATTTTTCTGTCCGAATGTCAAACGTTTCTCTGTACTCGGATTGTGGAAGTGCACTGACACGTGACCAGAGACATCCAGGTTCTCAGGTTATAAATGGAATTATAAATGGAAGAAAAATATCATACATGAGCACGAAGAAACTAGGTGTAAATAGGTCTGGATATTTTCCGTTTTATAAAATGTCTCACCTGTATTTCTTTCCCATATTTAACCCTGAAATTAATAATTTGCATTTTCCTTCTTGTGAAACCCGCGTCGTTCCATAAATAAATCCTACTGTTCCCTATGGTGAAAACCGTCAAAACCTTGTTGTTATTGCTGTAAGGTAAGGTCTCCCGGCTCGTTTTCATATTCTAAGAACCACATTCAGTTCAGGAAATGCGTACGAACAGTAAAGATCAAAATCACCTGTTTTGTAAAATGTACTCTTTGTGCTGATCTATTTCGAGCCAGAAGTTTACAGGAAATAGAACAAAAAGAGCAGCGATAGAGTTATAAATCTTAAAAACATTCGGATCTTTAACATGCACATTGAGGTACAAAGATGGTAGATAATTGTAAGTGATTAAACTTGAATGCCTGAAAAAATGAAATAACTGTGAATATTAAAATGTGTGATCATTGAAAAAGAGTGATTATGTAAAGAAAAAATACGTTATGAAATCCCCCTTGCTAAGTAATCAGAACATTATCTTAATTTCGCCTCGAATCTTACAAATATGTATGGACTGTTAATCTAGGGGAGGAATGACTGAACGGGAAGGCGATGATATAGGTCTATTTTGCTTCAAGGAGCCTAAGAAAGTTTCTGATTGAACCAAAAATGCATGGCAAAATAATAAAAAAAGAAACCAGAGTAACAAATCAATGTAAACAAGTTTTATGAAACCGACGGGACTAAACCAAAAGTGATTTGATAAACCGTCATTCAGATTCCGAACATAAAATCCATAAACTCAGTCAGTCAGCGAGCCGTTGTACGCGGTTCAAATCGTAACTTTCCTTTATCGCTTGCTTCTTTAGTGAGACTCTCTTTCCAGAATTCCCAACTGTCAGTATTTGCCATCGTGATTGGTCTGTTCCTGGATCGAGGAACGCGTGAGAACGAAGGGGATCTGGCGCCCCACGCTCCGAACATTTTTCTACTCGTTCTGTGCGCTGACCTCCAGCCTTCTAACCGAATACCTGGAACAGGCTCATCGTGAACAAAGTTACATATGTCCCTTAGAGCGATCAAATGTGAGCCCTCCACACAAAGAAGCCTGATGGGGCCTTCTAGGGACAGGCGGCGTCCTGGGATATCTTGGGCGCCAATTGAGGATGTACGTTACCATGTGTTCGTCTCGGCCCTTCATCTGAATGGCCCTGCGCTTCTCAAACAGGAAGATTGGATGACGACTGACAAACTTTTGTAAACATCTGTAAAAAGAGGCAGATAAAACGAAACTAGTCTTTACTGGGAACTTCTCATCTGCGCTACAGATTGATTCAAGCTTTCCACTGTCATCAAAACTCGTGCAAATGGAACGAAGCCTTTGAGCCGGAACTAGACAGAAAAAGAGAATTTTTTAACCTTCTCACTATCCCCAAGCAATCAAGCAATCTTGTGGTCTTCACAGAAACGCGTGGAGAAAAGATGACGCGTACGACTGCCGACCAAAATAAAAGCGCGCTTTACAATATTGTTTTTGGCTTTGTTTTTTCTTCCATTTTTCTCTCTCAAAAGCAAAACGAAAAGTCCAGAGATTCGCTAACATTTTCACTGTCAAAGATCTCAAACATGATATGATCCCCTAATAAAAATGTCTCTGGGTACTAATCCCGCAAGATCTTCTCCACGTCTCGGATCTTTTTACATATATGTCGTACTGTGCCTGTCAGAGTGAAATTGTTTCACAGAGTGGCCTCATGTTAAAACCACTCGTTAATCACCTGTAGGTTGTTGCGCTCACACAAACGTGATCTTTAACCTTTATTTTAAAACGATGAGTATTAAAGCTACATGAGCTTGTGGGGTCGTTTGCAATTAACTAATCGCTAAGTAACGAAAAACTAAAAACTAGGGGTATTTACAGAAAAAAACGTTTGAACTTAAGTCAGCGATATATACAATAAGAGATTGTTAGCATAAGTTTTTAAGTATATACAAAGTCATCTTTTCTAAAATTACAAGTGGATGCAGACGACATATCTGGTATCCCTGCGGTCACCATGCGGCTGGTAATATTCACAGTGTTACCAAACAAACTGTCCCGAGGGGTCCTGTGTCCAACTACGCCAGCCACGACCTCACCAGCGTGTACACCAATTCTTAACTGAAGGAAAAACAAGACGAAACAGGAAAATAAACAGCCGGTCTAATTTGAAAAATTCCAATAAATCGCTTAATAAGCCGAATCCGGTATAATCCAAGAGATGGAAAATGCCAAGTGGTTCTCAAGGCTAGTTTTGTACTGTGCACTCTTTCGATGAAAGAAATCTAAATGATGACATCAACAATCTGGCTACCTGGTTTCGCAAGAATGAACTCATCATAAATCTCAAAAAAGGGAAGTCAGAGGCGATGATCTTCGGAACTGCACAAAGGTTGAGTCGTCTCCAAGGTAAACAACTCAATCTGACGGTAAATGGATTACCTATAAACAGCACAACAACCTACAAGTACTTGGGTGTTCATTTAGATCCTACATTGAGTTTTGAAACCCATTTCAACAAAACCTACAAGAAAGCGGCCGGGAGAGTCACTCTACTGCGGAAAATTCGTTCTTCCATCACTTGTGCAGCTGCAGAAAGCATTTACAGGGCTATGATTATGCCTGTTTTTACCTATTGTAGTCTAATCACACTAAGCTATTCAAATACGCGCAGGCAACTAATTCGCAACCTCGAACATCGTGGACTAAGCTGCATTTCCTCAGGTCTGCAAAACAAGACTGACATTCGTATTCCATCAGTTGACAGTTATTTGAAAAGAAAAGTCTGTCTGTATGTTTTTGATTGTCTAATTGGAAATGTATGCACGCCTTTTAAGAAGTATTTTACAAGGGTAAGTCACAATGTCAACACAAGAAATAGATTTTCCTCGATCGAACTGCCGAAAATGAACTTGGAGTTTGGCCGTCGGAGTTTTTCGTTTTTAGGGGCTTCAATTTTTAACAGTTTACCGGCGGACATAAGAACTCTGAACTCTAGGCTTTTATTTAGGCAAAAGGCCAACGAACATTTTTATTTGTAATTTTTAATCGTGAGTTTTTATATGTTTCCCAATGTACTAGTTTTGCCTTTTTAACTTTTTACCTTTCTAAATTTTTAAATTTTTAAATCTTACAGGACCCCTTTGATAACAGTACTTTATAGTACTGATGGGTTAATCCTGTCTAAAGATTCGTTATTATTATTATTATTATTATTATTATTATTGTTATTATTATTATTATTATTATTATTATTATTATTATTATTATGCTAGATCACCACTGGTTGCCCTCCAGCATATTATAAATTAAAAAAATAAAAAAATAAATAAAAATAAAACAAAACGAAACGAAAAGAAACAAAGATTTGGGGCCGATTCGAGTAGCCATTTTCCCTCCTTGGTAAAAGGGAAACGCTGTGAAGTAAAATTAATGTTTCATCCAGTAACTACAATGTGGTAAAGTCCGAATCTGGAACTCTCGAACTGGAAAAGCGCAAAAATTGTCAACGGGATCAACCCCAGTGCAAACACTCTACTCGTGAATGAAGCATTACTGTTTTTCAGGTTTTCTTTGTTCAAAAAAACAAATGTTGTTGACCGGCATTTAGAATTTTATTTCTCGTTAGTCTTTAAGTCCTGTAGCCTGCGAACGCAGACGTATTTCCGGCTGTCGCTTGTCTCCGCCGAAAATAACGTCTGCGAACCCGAGCCAGGAAACGATTTCTGTGACGTAGGAATTTTAAGCCAATCACTGTTTAGCTCAAGTAGACCCAGAACTATTACGCTAGGTATTCGCTGCGAGGAGCACTCGAGTTTCATTCTATCATGGAATCTGATTGGCCAAAGAGAAACAAAAGTCATTACGTCACAGAAATCGTTTCCTGGCTCGGGTTCGCAGACGTTATTTTCGGCGGAGACAAGCGACAGCCGGAAATACGTCTGCGTTCGCACATAATTAATGACGTCTGCCCTGTCGCACATAATGAAAATTTATTCGCCGAGAATTTTTTTTCTCTCTTACCTTGTATACATCGTTGATTTGATCCGTGAGGATGTCGAAGTCTGTATAAATGTTATTGAGCAGCTGAACTATCTCTACTGGCTCAGAATTCTGACAAATGTTCTCAAAATCGACAATCCCACTGAATAAGATTGTGACCATTTCAAACTTTTCCGCCTGAGCCGGCCGCTTGTGTCTCAACTCTTGCGCTACTGAAGGAGGCAAAATGGAGTAAAGCAGCTGATCTGTCAACTTCTTGTTTTCCGCAAGATCTCTGTGGGTCTGTTGCAGTTTATCCGTTAGAATCTCTGCCTCTTCGGTCAGAATGCGATCTTCTTGGAATTGTTCGGAAAGCAGGATTAGATTTCTTGTCACGTCGTGAACAGGAATGTCGCTGAGGTACAAATTATTTTCTCTCAAATCGTCCAAGTTACTGACACTTGGCGAACAGAGAAAAAGCGTGTTGTCAAACTCTTCTAGATAAAGAATCTGTCCCTTGAGCCTTAATGATTTTGAATCGAAGTCCGCGTTAACATCTATTGAATTTGGAACTTGTAAACACCCTGGCCGAGTCCTGAGCACAAAGACTGTGTTGATGTGAGCGAGCAAAGCGTTAGAGTTGAATTCTATTTTGGGACGAACAAGTTCAAAAATGTCAGGCATTCTCAAATGCGCTCGGCCGTTTAAACCTTTGATAACTCGACCAAGCGAATCTCCATATTGTAGGATTTCCATGTCTCTGCCAAACATTAAATGAAATGGAAATATGTTACAGAACGTTGCAGGAGAAATCTTTGGTTCCGACGACAACAAAACGAGTTCTTTACTAGGGCGCGCGCAGGCCGTTTGCTTTATACAATGGGGAGAAATCTCCGGGCTGTGAATCTCCTTGATTGCAAACTGGACATCGTCCCCTGGGTGTTCTTTCTGTTTTATAATCTCCACGTTTATTTCTGTATGCAAGAGTTTTCTTGCTATCGCTCTGACCAATCCAATGACTATATACTCCAAACCTTCCCTCGAGGAATGATAGTGAAGAATCAATGCGCCGTCTTCTTCGCGGTCAGACACTCTGAAAGATGGTGCTTTCATGCCTGGGTACACAGCACTTACATGGTCGTGTAACGCGTCTAGATTAGACATGAAATCTCGCAGAGTTCCTCCGAGCACTTGCAGAATTCTATCATAACCGCGCTCTTGGCAAAAATCGAGAAACCATTCACCAAACAATTCAAGAATTTTGTTGGCTTCTATTCCTGAATAAAAGGAACCACATATACAGTCCGGGATCGTTATCAGATTTGATAACCTCGACCAAAACAAACCATTAACCAATCGCTGCGCAAATTTTCGTTCACGTGACATTATTTGGTAGCAACAGTGTATAATTCAATATGGCGGTCGACGGGGCGCTGCGATGAAAGGAGTTACTTTTTTCACAACATCACAATACAATTTCATTTAATTGTAATTGTATGTTTTCTTCGCAATAGGTTACTGGATTATGGAATAGAAACAGAGATGTATGGAAGAAAACTGTCTTTGTCCAAAAGCTACAGTGAAAAGTTTCATTTTCAGATAGACACCGTATAATATTTGTTCCGAGTAAAAACACACGAAGGTAGACAACAGTTATTCTGTTCACAAAAGCGTTGTTTATTGATACTAATATGATAGCTTCTAGTTTCACTCAGGCTTCATTTTCTTGGTAGTTGGCGAAGCTGGCTGTTCAACAGTCTGTATAAAATATAAACGAAACACTAACAGTAAATACATCTTGAGTTCACAAATTGACACTGAACAAGTTGCTTCTATATTCCAAGCGGAGAGCTGTAACTGAATTTCGTTCAATTTGCATGAGCGAAGCGTGGTTAGGACCGAAACATCTCCTACTATGATTCATTACTATGAAATGGAAATAACAGTATGGGAACAGTTCGCGACCCTCTCTCTGTCGACTCTCTGTCCAGATATACTGAAGATAGAATAGCTTACCTCGATGGCCATATCCCATCCCACGCCTAATTTCATTTCTGCGATTGCTAATTCAATCCCCTCTGCCGTATTGTACATTTCGTTTCCATCTTTGATGCACTGGAGTTCTCTTTGTCGTTGTGGGCTCGCCTGATATGGTTCTGGCACAACAACAAAAATATAGCAGGTATATTTACTTTAATTCGTGATACACCTCCGTTCCGTGGAAGGGTACATGCAACACTTTATGTCGTGAGATGTGACAGTAAACTGGGAAGTCTTGGCATTTCCGGAAAAAAATTGTTTTAGTTGTAGATCAGTAGTCTATTGTTGTGCATTCGGTGATATGGAAAAACGCTTTTAATGACCGATTCATATAAAAGAAACTATAATTCAAGTAATGTGTTTTCGTACCATAGTTCACTCGCTAAATCCAACAATAAGCTTCATTATATAACGACTGGTGTGCCAGAAAACTGACCTAGTTTGGCTGGCATTTCCGGAAATATTTCAGGACCGCTAGTTGTTGAAATTGACTCTAAAATATAGGCAACTTACCCTTTAACGTGATTGTCGGTTTTCCCGCAGTCCGAAAGGTGTTTTAGTTCCCTGTTTATGAAGTATTGCACCCGGCCTATCTGTCTTCCAGCAACTTCTCTCAAAGTGTAATTTTTCTCAGCGCTCTTGGATACCAGACTGTGGCACGTCTAGAATTGTCTCGGGTATTTCTCTAATTTCCGGCAAAACACAACGAAGTGCGAACGAGTCTTTGTTTCCAATTTTCAGGAAGGACATGAAAAGGAGTTCCTTCTGGCCCCTTGATTTTGACCTCATGGTAACCCTTCAAAAGAAAATAAACAACTAATGTTAGATTCGCAAGTGGTTTCCCAACCACCTGGACTGCCGTACCATGAATCGAGCGACTCACTAAGAGCTATATTTTTTTCTGAAGGGGCTTAGATGATTTATGTAAGTTACTTTTACGTACCCCTTGATTTTGCCACCAGTAATTCTTAAAGTTGAATGGTGCGTGTCTGCCAGGCCTAAAAGAAACGAAAATTTTATGCTGCAAAACTCGACAACAATAAACCTACCCTATGTAATGACCAAGCTATATCCACAAAATCGACATAAATTTGCTATTTTGATTCTATGGGTACCAGCATCCGCCATCTCAATACCTAGGAACATATCGATTACAGCTGTAAATATGGCCGCCGTTACGAACAACACATCGCAAATCAAAATACCCCCGTGCACTTTTTTCACAGATCGTGCACAACACTAAAAACACGTTAAATCCCAAGAATATGGCGTGAAGATTAACGACATATTTTTTGCAATTTCCGCAAAAATCTCCAGGTAACTTAAATCTAATGACAAAATGAAAACATACCTGGTTTGGATGGAAAATTGGAAGCGCTGTTTCACTTTACGAGTAGCATTTTACATCGTTTACGCTGGTCTTCAACCGCCATCTTCAAAACACGTGAGGCTCCTTCTTTTCTGGTAATTATCAAATAGAATTATGGGTAAATTACCCGAGTATAATCGAACAAATAACGAGCAAAGCGAAGTGAATACGAAAATTCCCGGTTTTTTGAAATGGCCGCCATGTTGTGACGTCACATGGTTATCAAATCTGATAACGATCCCGGACTGATATATTCGCAATTATAATGTGTTAAGTTGGAGATTCTTTCTTGAGACATTTCCTGGTTTCTTAATTCAACTTCTTGCCATGGAAACAGACAATGTTAAACGAAATGTTCTGTTTACAAGAATATAAAGTGACACAATTTATTTCAAACCTTTTTTACGAAAAAGATACACTTCACTCAGTATAAATAGATCTATATACCGAAAGGTTGGAAAGCCTGGTTTCAGTCAGTGTCTTCGTCAACAAGAGAGAGATAAAAGGATTTCCGTTTGAACAGAGTTTGCCATTTAGTTTTCTTTACTTTCCTTTTAAAACATCATTTAGAATTTCTTGTGTACACTGCACATAGGCTTGCGTCACAACACAAGCAATTAACAAATGGTAAACGCCATAGCGTGCACTATTGAGTTATGGATACACGCGGGAGGTTGCTAAGCACGAAAGAAGCGTAAGAGTCGCACGAGGCGATAGCCGAGTGCGACTCTAGCTTCTTGAGTGCTTAGCAAACCTCCCAAGTGCATCCATAACTCAATAGTGCAAGCTATGGCGTTTACCATTTGTTTTATAACATAACATTCAGACATTGGAACAACAGAAGTCCTTTTATTGAGCTACATCACAAAAAAATGTTCGTGTAGTCTTACATGACAAGAGAAAACAAGCGCGGGAAAATTCATTCATGACAACCGACTGCACACCAGTAACTCGATAAAGTTTCATCTTCAGACAACTGTGAAGACAGTTGCGCATTTCTGGCAGAAGGACGTCGGTCATTACTTTGGAAACAATGTCTGTCAAAAGATTTGCTTTGTAAACATTAGCACACACGTCAGCAGCGTACACCCATGGGCAAATAGTAGACGCTAAATTAACCAATCAGAGCGCGCGCTTTATTTTAGTTATGTTATAAAACAAATTGTCCGAAAAGTCTCAAGATATCAGTTATAATTTGTAAGCTTATCTTAAAATGCAAAATGCTTCGAAGGAACATCTTTTTGGCAACTCAGAAAAAAAGAGAGAGACTAAAGAAAGAAGTAAATCGAATGGCACTTGTTTCAATGCTGTTTGGAACATCAAGTTAAGTCATGTTGACATGTTGTTCGTTTTGTATAAAGATACCTGCCTAGAACTGAAATCGAGCTTTGTGTTGTGAAACTGAAAGCTGGAAGAATCTTTTTTGCGTTCTTCAACACGACGATCTCCAGACATTTTTAATGTCAGGTGCAGTTTCGTATGATACATTTTTAACTCAACATTTTGAATTTTTGTACCTAAAATGTTCACCGCAGCACCAACAAGATTGAACGTAACTTCATCTTTGTAGACCACACTGTAGAGAAAATGGCCATCCATTTCTACCTTCGCAGCTCTTCTAAATTTCGAAAAAGAAATTAACAACAACAAAAAGTATTGAATTAGCTGCCACTCTAGGATGTCAGCTTCATCATCGACCATGAAAAAGTCAAGGTCTTAAAGCTAGATCAAAAAAACGCTAATTCGCTTACTTTATTTCCATCCACTTTCCCTCGCCAAAATTTCGCACCACAAGGCTTTCCAAAGCGCAGTTGACAAAACCATACTGCGCGCGAGCAGAAAGAGATTTTTAAAGAGTCAACTCACTTAAAAAATACAGTAATGGTTTTGGTTTGTTTTAGTTGAACGAAGTAACACTTACCATGGTGATAATATATAAACCCTGTTCAGCCCGTCCAAGCCTAAGTCATCACAGCTGTCAACATTTCTTTCATTGACATGTAGCTGACACTTGACTTTTGTACAACGCGGTTTGTGATTGGTTCATTAAAGAGGGTTTGAGCGACTGTTTTCCGTAAAAGATGAGTTGTTTTCATGTTTACTCAGATGTTTACTTATTTTGCTCTCGATCACTACTAAATCATGAGGTGCTGGTTGTCAACATTTGTTGCTTTGCATAGTAAATGTTTGAACTCAGGAGTATCAGTATCAGTAGTTCGTATAGTGTGATCGTCCGGGTGAGTGTAGTTCTGAAAAGAACTGTTGTTGGTGACTGACGTTTCGACAACCTGAGCGGAAGTCATCTTCAGAGTCAAGTGAATAGTGTTTGTCAGTCGATGATGTTATAAGTCTGGTCCCTTGAACGTGATTGGTCAGTATAGCCATGATGGTATTGGCTGAAAGACTCGTGTAAAGTTTGTCATCAGTCATTGGTGGGTTTCGATCCGTCTATTGTTAGTCAAATAGGTCAGTTTTTGGTCCGTGTATTGTTAAGTCGGTCTGTTAGAAGTCCGTTTGTCGGTTTCGTTTCCGTCATGGATAAGTCGTTTGTAAGGCGCCGGTAGTTGTTGACATCTGTTAAGAGGCGTTTGTTCTAGGTTAGTGCACCAGCTTTCCAGAGTCAGTCGTTGAAAATAGTTTGTACTGTAGGTTAGTAGAGTCCCAGTCAATGTTGTGTTTTGTCAGTTGATGATGTACAGCAATGTGATTGTTGGCATCACCATTTCTCGTGGCTCGTTTGTGTTCAGTCAGTCTCGTGTTAAGGTTTCTGCCAGTCTCACCAATGTAGGAAGCCTGGCAGTTGGAGCATTTGATCTTGTAAACTGTTCCCTGTCTGTTGTTAGGTTCGTCTCTGTCTTTCACGTTAGTCAGTAAGTGTCGTAATGTAGTTGTAGGTTTGTGGGCTACACGGATGTTGTAGGGCTGCAGGATCCGTGAGATGGTCTCAGAAGTGCCCTTAATGTAAGGTATGGTCACTGTAGTAACAGGTGTAGGGTTCCTGTTCGTAGCGTCAGCTTCAGTAGGTCGGTAAATGTTTCGTCTAATAAAGTCAGCGTTGTAGTTGTTTTTGTGGAAAACACGTTCAGGGTATCTGTTTTCGTCACGTAAGCTGTCCGGTGTGTCACAAACTAGTTGCGCTCGTCTCGTCAAAGTCTTTATAGTCGTGGCTTTGTGTGAAGTCGGGTTGTAGGATGATTCGTCAAGTAATCTGTCGGTATGCGTCGGTTTTCTGTACACTGTCGTTCGTAGTTCGTTGTTGTCGCGGCTTACCAAACAGTCTAGAAAAGGAAGTTTTCCATTTTCTTCGATCTCTTTAGTAAACTGGATGTCGGCGTTCTGTTCGTTTAGGTGGTCGTGAAAATCGTCAATTTCGTCTTTGTGAACGGCGGTAAAGGTGTCGTCAACGTAGCGCAACCAAAGCGGTAGCATTTGTCGGCAAGTTGCAAGGGCGCGTTCCTCCACGTGTTGCACCACAATTTCTGCGACAACGACAGAAACAGGCGACCCCATGGCTGTTCCATGCAACTGTTTGTAGTGTTTACCGTTGTCCTGAAAGTAAGTCGACGTAAGGCAAAGGTTCAGTAAGCCCATGATGTCTTCTGTCGGTAACGGTAGTTTAACAGTAGATTGTTGTATAGCGGTCTCGGTACACTGTAATGCCAACTAAAGTGGAATACTGGTCAACAGTGATTTCACATCAAAAGACACAAGTTTGTAGTCGTCGGGTATCTGTACCGTCTTAATAGCGTCAATAAAGTTCGCCGTAGATTGTAGTTTGCGTCTTGATTTGTCAGTAAGGGGTTGCAGTATGGTCGTCAAGTACTTAGACAGTTGATACGTAGGGGACCCACAGAATGACACAATAGGTCGCATCGGTATACCAGGCTTATGCAGTTTCGGTAGTTGAACCAAGCCAACAACTTTGGTTCAACCACCGCTGCAAAGACCAGGGTCTCGTTCCGGCCGGACTTAAACTTAAGTCTCTGTTGAACACACAAGAGGCCATCCGGATCGTCAAATCCACCTGTAGACGTCTGGTCAAAGCGCGGATAAACGACTGTCACAGAATAACTTGACAAAAGACGAACAACAAGCACTGAAATGACTGAAAAACGACAACAACATTGTCATACTACCAGCCGACAAAGGACGTGTCACTGTTGTTATGGACAAGACTGACTACTTTGACGAAATGGACGCACTTGTTAACGACAAACAAACTTACGAAGAACTTAAACGCGACCCGACGCCAGCACTTCAACGTAAACTTAACAGCAAAATACTTACGCTTAAAAAGACTGACGCTATTGACACTCAACGCTACTATCGACTGAGGTGCTCAGTACCTCAACCACCGAAACTTTACGGACTACCGAAACTGCACAAGCCTGGTATACCGATGCGCCCTATTGTGTCATTCTGTGGCTCCCCTACGTATCAACTGTCTAAGTACTTGACGATCAAATCAAGATCAAATGCTCCGACTGCCAGGCTTCCTACATTGGTGAGACTGGCAGAAACCTTAACACGAGACTGACTGAACACAAACGAGCCACGAGAAATGGTGATGCCAACAATCACATTGCTTAAAAAAAATTCACCATCTTTATTAACTTATCACTAATCACATTGCTGTACATCATCAACTGACAAACCACAACATTGACTGGGACTCTGCTCAGTGCTTAACCTACAGTACAAACTATTTGGAAAGCTGGTACACTAACCTAGAACAAACGCCTCTTAACAGATGTCAACAACTACCAGCGCCTTACAAACGACTTATCCATGACGGAAACGAAACCGACAAACGGACTTCTAACAGACCGACTTAACAATACACGGACCAAAAACCGACCTATTTGACTAACAATAGACGGATCGAAACCCACCAATGACTGATGACAAACTTTACACGAGTCTTTTAGCCAATACCATCATGGCTATATTGACCAATCACGTTCAACGGACCAGACTTATAACATCATCGACTGACAAACACTATTCACTTGACTCTGAAGATGACTTCCGCTCAGGTTGTCGAAACGTCAGTCACCAACAACAGTTCTTTTCAGAACTACACTCACCGGGACGATCACACTATACGTACTATTTTTTGCTTTGTTTCAGTGTATGTGTTGCGAAAGAAAACCTTTTTGATCATCTTTTCCTAAATGATACACAATCGAAAGACAATTCACTGCGCCTTTCAAGAACATGCGGACTCTAAAATTCAAAGCTCAACCGACAAATGCGTTTTTCGCTACCGTCAATCAAGTGTTCGGTGGCTCCTCCCAGCTTCCGACCCCTGCCGAGCGCGCGGTAATCACGTCGTTGAGCACAGTTCAGACAACGAAACAGTGTTCGGCAGTAGTTGGAAGATGGGAGGAGCCGCCGACCATTTGATTGACGGTAGCGAAAAACGCATTTGTCGGTTGAGCTTTGAATTTTAGAATCGCCTCTAACCACAACGAAACGGAGTGAAGTAGTGTTTTCCGATCCACCGGGGAGTCTACGTGTAAAACGCCAGCTAGACATAAGACTGGAAATTCTCTAATTGACTAAATTTGGAATTAATGCGGTTACGTCTGGTAAAATAGAGCAAAGGACCTGGACATTTCCTGAGCTGGAAATAAATTCAAAATGCTGTTCTTTCTGAATACAAACATCCCTGTAACGTGGGACCATGTCGGTTGTCGGTTAGAATTTTTTTGTTGCCCAGTAATTTTTTTCTCGTTTTGTCGGTAGTCAGTAACATTTTTCGCCCTTTGTTGCTAGTCAGTTAACCCCATTCAGACGCTCCTTTCACAGTTGTTGTCTTTTTCGCATTTTTTACGCGTATATTTACTTTGGCTTTGTTCAGCAAAGTGCCCGAAATTTTTGTCCGAAATGAGATTTAATGGCATCCGAAAATTAACCGTCCGAAATAAAAATGTACGAAATTTTAACGTCCGAAATTTTGCAAGTAATTTATGTGTCTATTACATCGAGATGCGGCGTCGACAAAATCTGGATCGGACCGGACCGGACCGGACCGGATCACGGATCGGATCACGGACCGGATCACGGATCGGATCACGGATCGGATCACGGATCGGATCGCGGATCGGATCACGGATCGGATCACAGAAAAAAAAAAAACGTTTTAACGCAAAAAATAATCAAATCGTTTATAAGATAATAATAAATAAAAAATAAAAGTGGAAAACTAAAATATGTTAAATAAAAATAAGAATCCCGAATTTGACGCAATGACATGTTAATTACAGAGAATGACAAGAGGTCAGTTAAAAAGCCACAGAAGCGCCTAATTTACGAATTTAAATTGTAATGAACAGGCAGATGTAGTTATATTTGAACGTTAGTTGGCTTGAAGCTTGCGTGAACCTCCCATTCTCGTTTTTGAAATTGTTGTTAGTATCAGCAGCTAATTCTCGGCTACTTTTTCGTGTCAGATGTGAGCGCTACAGTTAGCGTTAGAGTTAATGAGAAAGCTTACGTACGAAACCTTAAGGACATGACTTGCTTTAAAGGAGCTACGTCACGATTTGCGCATCTTGAAAAAACTAGCCTAGTTTTTCAAGTTCGTCATTTACAGTCCTCGTTAATCTTTGCCATCCTTAACGATCCTCATTCCGTTTTGATTTGTTCTTGCCTCTTAAGTGCTTTCTATCCTAGAACACGATCATTTTAAGGTTTTATTCCATATAAAGGCAACTCTTTACGACCCTAAAAATGACTTTAAAAATCGTGACGTAACTCCTAAAACGTTGTCTATTCTCGGGTTGCGTTATCGTTCACACTATCGATGTTATTCCTATAATTTTTTGTAAAACAGCTGTATTTCCTTGAAATACAAATGGTCTGTTTCGTATTATTCCAGTGCGAAATATCGTATTCCAAACTCACATCTTGTAAAAGTATAGACTTGTCTCAGAAACGGAAATTGTTTGAAATCATCAGGTGTTTAATATTATTAGTGTTTTTAGTTTTTGTGTTTCGATTCATACGTTCGTCCTATTATTACCATGCTGACGCGTTTTATGACGGTTTACCTTTGATACAAGCGAATATACGAAATATCATTTATCTGAACTGCGGAGAAAGATATGAAGACATGATTGATCATCGCAATCAAAACCCAACAGCCTGAAAAAAATTCATCTGTGACCAGGGCCCTGTTTCTCGAAAGCCCCGGAAACTTTTCGGGCCCGTAAAGCCATTTTTAATTCATCTGTATCTAAAAACGGAGATGTGTATACGCCTGAAACTTCTTGTATGAAGGGAACCTCTGTTCATATTAAGAATACGTAAATAAAACAGCTCTGTAATCGTAAGGTTCGAGATTTTGCTCTGGCTTTGCGGGCCCGAAAAGTTTCCGGGGCTTTCGAGAAACGGGCCCCAGCTCCCAGTTGGCTTGATATTATAAAAGAATAAAGGAATATCACACCTGAATTGAATAAAACGTTCTGCTCACAGTAGTCACTCTAGTGTAATTTGCTCAACAAAATTTTGAATTTTGAATCTTGAATTTTGAATTTTGAATTTTTTTTCCTTGATCCGATCCGTGATCCGATCCGTGATCCGATCTGTGATCCGGTCCGTGATCCGATCCGTGATCCGGTCCGTGATCCGATCCGTGATCCGGTCCGATCCGATCCGATCCGATCCAGATTTTGTCGACGCCGCATCGAGATGTACTTGTCGAAGTTCCCAGGAATATACATGGTCAACTACAACTGATATGCTTCTCGCAATCCTTGAATCCACGACAATGAAGCCCGTTACACTGAATGCTTTATATAGTTTAATAACGATCTCTATCAAAAGAGACCGCTCTTATCTTCATATCTACAACCGTCTCTCACTTCTAAGCGGTCATTTTACAACCGGTAAAAGTTTAGATAAAAGCTGGACTACGGACATTTTAAAAACCACGGGAGATGTTGGCAAAACATAAAAAACATTTTGTATATCACATCACAAGCCGAAAAATTTAATTTACACGAATTTTTTTCCAAAATAAAGTGCGAGAGATCTTGCTGGAATAATCTAGTTAGCGCGGTAGCTGTTCGTCATCTTGGGAGTAACTTGTTTCTTGAATCCAAGATGGCGGTGGAGACGCCTGCGGGCTAAGGCTCTTTTAAGTGAGCGTTTTGTCAACATTTCACGCGACTTCTTTAATTTACGCTGCTGAACTAATGCAGCGCTTATATGATATAGCTACTTATAAGTTCCAGGAGATTACGGGAATAATAGCTGCAGCTTTTGACCAATCACAAAACGTGTAACATATTTTCTATCTTCTAATTCTTGGTCATGCTTGGTTCATAAACGTTTTATAACTCACTTATCACACTATTGTCTGTACTGCTCAATCTATGCAGTTACTAATATATATCGTAAATACATTAAGTCCTTCATTTCGCTCAAAGGGCGACTTCCCAGAGCGCATGACTAGGAGAGTACACATGTACACTAATACCAAAAAGACAACCAAGATTAAACTGAACTATATTTAGAATAGGCCTGGTGGGCCTTGGTCACTTGCCCACATGTGATCACCAAATTTACGTTAGACAAAGCCTTTTAAGGATACGCCACATATCGTTCTTGATAATTGTGGTAAAAAAGTGAATTTAGGCACCAAAATTGCTCATGAAAACAGGTAAAACTGAAGCAGTTCCTGGGTTGAAACTTTGCACAGAAATTGCTCAATCTGGACTTACATGGATCACGGATACATCGTGTACTTTACTACTTTTCTTTAAACACTAATGTATACCGCCTTTTACAAGCAGGGTCTTTGTTTGGATTTCTTCTCTATTTCTGAATGTGGGTCACTTTTATATAATACTTTAGGTTATAATATGTACAGTAGGCAGTAAAATGTACAAATTACCCAGGGGGTAAAAAGCTGTTATTTGTATCAAGACTTCCTGGAAGAACTCAAAAGAGACCAATATTATTCACTCCGCGAATACTCTAAACGTTGCACGTAATTGTGACATCAGAGGTATTACGTTGTGTTGCTTAGCAACTTCTCCCACGAAAGCTGGGTGCTCGTTCATATCTTGGGGACTGGATTCCTACTGAAAAGTGAAAAACACGTGCTTGGCAGCTTGGCCGCAGAAAACCACCTGCATTTGCAGGTTATGCGCCGGTTAAACACATCTGAATAAACTGAACAGCTCTGATATAAGTCTAACCATTTCTATAGTTACTTCTCCTTTCCTTATTACATATTGTAACTACCACATACTCACACTTGACCTCTAAAAAATTCATTTCAGGGCTATAAAGCATTTTTTTTACTGTATTGAGGTCTCATTTTTTCTTTTCTTTCTTTCTTTTTTTTTTTTTGCAATCTGTCGCAATCTTTCTCAATCTTGACCAGCCTTGTTAACTTTCAGTTTGTCATTAATTCTTTGGTGTTTTTCAACCTTACGAAAATATTATTTTGGGTTTTCCTTTTAAAAATCAGAAAAATCACAATATCCATAATTCTTGAGATCAGTTTGTTTAGTTAGTAACTCCCTTCACCTGAAAACGTGAGCATCTAATTAGCAGAGGAACATAAAATCACAACCTTGTGCAAATTAGACAAATGATCTCTTTCAACAGAAATCAAATGGTTTAACTGTAAGACCTCTTGGATGTTGGGCATCACACCTTTAATTTTCTATGGTGACAGTCTCACTCTCCTTCCTTTCTTTGTAGTATGTATGTTATCATCGGCTCTGGTTTTCCCTTCATGGTGACTGGACCTCGCTTTTTGAACACAAAATCATCATGTGGTTGGCACAGCAGTGATCTGCAAATTGAGAAAGATGCTACTGACAAAGATGCAAAATGCAAAAAAAAAAAAGTTATAAAAAGTTGGTATGTTTTTTTCTCTTGGCCCATTAGCCTGCATAGCAGGTGTAAAATGGGGGACAGGGGGAGGAGGAGTGGAGATGGAGGAAGGGGGGGATGTTGGGGGTAGGGGCAGGGATGGAAGGAGGAACACACTCTTCCCCCTCTCAAACTCATTTTTAACTTCCCCTTTCCCCTCCCCGTTTACCCCTTTCACTCCAAGAGACAACATAAAAAAAAAAAGATCACATCATATCACATGTTGTTTGGTCACGTTATGGATAGTTATTTTTGCTAGATTGTTTGTTTGTTTGTTACACAGTGAATAGAAAGCAGAGCAAATCTTGATATAATAATATCAATCACCTGTAGGCAAACTCTGTAACATTGATCTTTCCCCGCAGCCCAGTAGTTTCTGTGCGACTTGTCAGATTGACTGTGTTTCCAAACAGACAGTAGCGTGGCTTCTTCTGACCCACAACACCAGCCACAACCTCACCAGAATGAACACCAATTGTAATCTAAAACAAGAAATAAGTCCTTTATTTTACGAGACTACATGGAGAACCAACATTAAATCTGACCTACAGAATAAACCATCTTCTTCTTGGGACCTCTTCCCCCCCTTGCAATATTTGTGAAAAACTTCCACAAGTTGTTCTTTTTAACACGTTTGAAGAATGAAGAACGAAAAGTAACATCGAACAAATCTAAAATACAACAGTAGGGGGGCTTTCTCACCAGAAGAAATATGTGGTTATTCTTTGACGTAAAAGAGGCAGGTGGGTGGAGTGAGGTGCTGTGAGAGTAAAGGCATGTCTTGCACAAGAACACAACACATGAAGTCCCCAACCAGGGCTTGTAAAACCCAGACCACTCGATATGGAGTCAAGAGCATTAACTAGGAGACCATTGCACCTCCCACAGTTATTCTTTGTAAGTAACATTACTTATTAGCACAGTTAGTCCATGTGGTTAATAAATAATGATAATTGAACTGAGTGGAGTGCAATTTGTTCTGAAATCACAAGTATGATTTCAGACCAAAATTGCATGACACAAAGTTCAATTGCCACTTTATTAGATCCATTTTGAAATCGCACAATTTTATGGCCTTAGATTTTAGATTTTGGTGTATTGTTCCAGTAGCCAGTTTGTTAAAAATAGCGGAACTAGAAATGTCTTTACATATCATTTAGTGTGCGAAATGATGTCATGTGACGAAAACTCATTCGAGCATAACAAAGGACAAGCAGTTCTGAAGTCAGAATGAAAACGGTCTACTTCATGCATAAAAGTTCAATTCCTGTCGCCTAAATCAATGATGAAAGGTTTCTTTTCCTCTGTGGTTGAGGCCGAGACTTCTAGTTGTCTTTAGAGAAGGAATTTGAAGGTGCAGCCGGTGTAATTCTGCGATGGATTTCTTTTGAGTTGTGAAACCCCTTCGAGTGCATGATGTCCACTGGATAGTTTTTCTCTTTTAAATACCCGTTCAATGGCACTCTTGTCAAGTTCTTACGGTGCCATTTGTTTCAAGATATTTTCAAGATGGCGGGACTGGCACCAGCTTTGTAAGATGTTCGTTCATTCGCTGTTTTGTAGTTTTGACTATGTTTATTTACAGCAACAGAGTTGAGCTCTTGTGTTGCTTTGTTTGAAACTACCGGAAACCTGGAAACATCTACCTTTTGAGGTGGCTCTGAATTTGTTGTTGTGTGGTTTTTGTTTGTTTATGTTTTACTGGACTCTGTATTATATGAATCTTGAGCAGATGCTGAAGAAAAAATCGCCAAAATATTCATCAAAATGGACACTGAAAGTTGGAAACTTCCATTAACCTGAAGGAGCTTACAATCGTCATTCAGAAACTGTAATTAATTAAATTCATCAATTTTAAAAAAAAACAACAACAACAATAACAAAGTGTTGGCAAATATAGTAGTTGCAAAATTCAACTCACAATGGCTTTTTGCCCTTCCTTTTGCTGAAATTTTCTTCATTACTTTAAACTAACCTTGAAATCTGATTGGTTGTTTTGTTTTACTGTCCCATTCTCATTGGCTGAGAAAAAGATGGGATTTGGAGCAAAAAATAGTGCGATTTGTGAAAAAATCGCACCACTGAGAGCCAATCAGATTGCAAGGATAATCAGTGGATTCAAAATGGATTTAATAAAAATTAGTAACACACTGACCCTTAGACTTTGGAATATTTATTTTCATTTGCCATTGTAAAACTTCCTCTGTTGTTTTATGATTTAGCCCAAGGCATAGGCAGGGTATTATTGCAACCTGTTATCTACAGAACAATGGGTAGCGCATTCCAAGAGCAAGTGGGCAACCATTAATATTAGAAGAAATTTCACGCATCAGTATGATTTGGGAGGGGGTAATTTTGGGTAAGTTATTGTCTTGGCAGGAGGGGGGGGTTTCATTGGTATCTTATGGAATTCTTGCAAGTTGTTATATTTGGTCACCTGCATCTTTCTCCCTTGTGCGTTCACTTCTTGTACGATGTCAATCATATCCAGAGCCAGATTTGCAATATTGACGGCATGTTTAGAGCATCTTGTTGGTAAACCACTCACAGCCATGTACTTGTCTCCTACGGTCTCAACCTGAAATACAAACTTTGTGTTAGTAACCAATCAAAACTCTCCTTATGAAAACAGACTCAAGAAGTCAGTTGTTCATTTCTGCATCTAATGGCTTTGATGTTGTAACTGGACCAAAAGACGTGTCATTCCAGAAAATATCCATTACCACCCAATGGAAGGTCATATTTGAAAATTCTGAGGGGATGGGGGATCTGTAATGTAATGTACTGTAATGTATGGTACTGTAATGTACTGTATGAAGATCACACTGGACTCAAATTCCTAGAGGAGTGGGTGGCTCAAACCCCAGGGGGTACTCCCACACAAAGAGCTTGCAGGATGCTTGTCATCTCACTTAAGGGTTTTAATCATGGATTCAGTGATTTTACTTAGGGTGTTGATGACGAAACAGCACTATTTTTAGCTGTCAAAGTATCTTTTAGGGTGCACTCAAAGAAATAACAATAAAAGAAACTCTCTTATTTCTGTTTTTAAACTTGATTTCCACCAGTCTCGAGTCTGGTCTACTAGTGCGGGTACCTGTACTGAATGTCCAACGGTGGGTAATCGAGCCTATAATTTATGTTTTAAGCAGTACCTTTCAGGGGTCAAATAGAGCTCAAGTCGTGCCTAGATTGGTCCACTTTAGGCGTTTAATTTAAATTTTCTGAAGAACATCCCCAACGTTTTCATATGGGAGTCCCCCGAGGTTCAAACCACTTCCATAGGGGAATAAGTATAAATTGTCTGGAGCAACATGATGCAAAAAATACTCAAACACTGCATGACTTTGTGTAACTCCTTACCTTGAAAACTTCATTATTTTTGTCAGCCAAAGCATCAAACTTGGTATATGTCTCATTAAGAAGTTCCACAATTTCCATGGGCTCGCTGCTCTGATTACAATAATTTGTAAAATCCACAATACCACTGAACATGATTGTAACAAGCTCGTACTTCTTGGCCATGACAGGTCGTTTCAGTCTGAGGTCGTTAGCCACTGACGTTGGCAAGATGCTGTAAAGGAGTCTATCAGTGAGTTGCTGTTCCTTCTGCAGCTCACGTGATGTCTGCTGAAGCTTGTCAGTCAGGATTTCAAGTCGCTGAGACAAACGTGACTCTGCATTGTGTTGTTCAGAGAGAAGGATGAGATCCCTGGTTGCATCGTGGATTGGAATGTCACTCAGATACAGACCTAGAACATGTTGAAAATCATCTTCATACCACTCACACCAGGACAAAATTTCAGAGGCCGATCCCTTACTAATTACTTAGAGGTTATTTTTAACCTCTTGAGTGCCTATACGATGTACTCAGTTAGATGTCATGATTTTTGTCCCTCAGGAGCCTACATGACATACTGAGTGAGTCAAAATTTTAAGAGATTTAGTCAAACTCCAGGCACATAGGAAACAGCTTTGATCAGCACCTGAGATTTCTAGGTTTTTCGAGAGACTGAGCTAATTTCCCATTGCTGTGACATCATATGGATATCAAATTATGTCAACCTCAGTGAAATTAACTGCAATGAAGAGACACTTTAATGGCCTTTCAAAAAATGTGTACATGTCTATAGTTTAAGTGAAAAAACTTATGGCATTTGAAGTTTTTTTCTAGACACCCATTTTCAGTGAAAATGGTATATGGCACACTGCGCAGACAATCATCTTGAACTCAAGGGGTTAATATTTGAGCATTCAAGACTTAATCAATATTTTTGTTCCTTTGTGTTGGTTTTTTTTCTACCTATTTGGTGTTTGTAAGCCTGATAAATTAAAGCTATTCGTTTTTAAATCAACATTGCCCCACAAGTACACAACAAAAATTCACACAATATTTCCCTATAGATTTATGTCAAATAGAAGAAGATATATCTTAGCCACATCTACCAACCTATTTCATTGAGGCCATCCAAGTTTAGAACACTTGGTGAGCAGAGGAACATAACGCTGTCACATTCGGGAAGATACAGCATCTGTCCACGGAATCTCATTGTTGGAAAATCCAGGGTACCTATATCATCCTCTGAAACTGTCGTCAAACTGGTAGAATCCAAAAGTCCTTCTTTTGTTTTGACAACATATACCTTGTTGATGAACTGTAAAATGTGGTCATATGTTAACTGGATATGTGGACGGATGACTTCAAACACTTCATTGAGCCTCGTCTGACCAACTTTCACGGAGGGTAAAACTCGGAGCAGAGAAATACCCGCTTGGTAAATCACCATTTCATTGTTGAAAATGATGTGAAATGGACATGCTTGGCAGAATGTTTGATTGCCGATTCTAGAACCTAATGTGACCAACTCCAGCTTCTGCTCCATCTTTTGAATTTGTTTATCGTGATGTTTGAGTCGTGCCATGTCATCGTAGTTTTCTGGCGTGACAACAATCTTTGACCATGTTTTTTCTTGGTTTGTCGGCACAGACACCTCAATATTTACCTCAATTTTATAAACTTCTCTTGCAACTGCTTTCACAATACCTACAACCATGTACTCAAGCCCAACCCTTTCAGAGTAATATAAGATTTCTATACCACGACCATCAGGAGTATCATTGGCATGAAAAGAAGGTGCTCGCAAGCCCGGGAAAATGAACAGGAGATGTTCATGAAGTGCATCCAGACTGTTGAAAAAGTCTTTCAGGTTACTTCCGAGAGTGTCGAGCATCTTTTCGTAGCCAGAGTTTTGGCAAAATTCAAAGAAGATTCTCCCAAACTTTTCCAAAATGGCATTGTGTGTCAACCCTAATAAGAAATAAAGTATTTTAACTTCTTTTCATCTGTATTTCATTTACTTTATTAAGCTCATGGGCTAATTCTGTGATACCACAGGCGGCCCAGACGTTGAATATGATTAATACGTGACATTATGCTGTTGGCGATTGCGTTACAATTTTAGCCGTTTATAAGACAACGCATGAGAATACTTCAAAAATTACTCTAAATGTTACGCATACAAAATAATTTGAATAAAATGGCTTACCTTATGTTTGCATCACGTTGTTTTGATGTCTCTGGGTTCCTGGAGGTGGTTTAGAGCCATTTTGGCGAGTTTTACATTCTGGTGGTTTACTTCCCCTAAAGAGAAACGAAAGGCGGGCGACCCAGTGGCCCGACAGCCTGCACTCAAAGCTCCATAAATTCCACAAAAATGGTCTAATCTTGTCAAAAATCTCCTCATGGCAGCCGTCGATAACTCTTCTTCCCATTCGCTTTCTCCCAAGGTTCCAAAGTTTATCTTAACCACCTGAGAATCGCTGGTTTTCCAGCTCTTGCTTTCCATTTTTGCTCCGTCTTGATCTGTAACCGATTATCCTGGCCACAGGATTTGAATTTCATGACAAAGTCACCTCCAACCATCAAGAGGCACCGGGCATTTTTTGAGGCGGTTGGAGGTGACTTTGTCACGATGGCCTGGTTGCTTAGCTAGAAATTCAAATCCTGTGGTGAGACAGAGCAAAAATGGAAAGCAAGAGCTGGAAAACCAGAGATTCTCAGGTGGTTGAGATAAACTTTGGAACCTTGGGAGAAAGCGAATGGGAAGAAGAGTTATCGACAGCTGCCATGAGGCAATTTTGACAAGATTAGACCATTTTTGTGGAATTTACGGAGCTTTGAGTGCAGGCTGTCGGGCTACTGAGTCACCCGCCTTTCGTTTCTCTTTAGGGGAAGTAAACTGCCAGAAAGTAAAACTTGCCAAAATGGCTCTAAACCACCTCCAGGAACCCAGAGACATCAAAATAACGCAATGCAAACATAAGGTAAGCCATTTTATTCAAATTATTTTCTACATGCAGCATTTAGAGTAATTTTTGAAGCATTCTCATACGTTGTCTTATAAACGGCTAAAATTGTAACACAATCGCCAACAACAGAATGTCACGTATTAATCATATTCAACGTCTGGGCCGCCTGTGGTGATACTGTAAGTCCTGTCCCTTTTTCTCCCCTCCCACTTCAGTCTCACCAGGGAATCCTAGTTGGGAGCAAAACCCTGCAGGTGCGACAATGTCAGCTGGTTTAGAGGTCCTGTTTAGGTGGAATTTTAAATGCAACACAGCCTTGAAACAGCAATATGGAAGTTTGTAACACGTGGTGATGAATAATGTGACTTGTGTTCAAAAGTGCAGCTCCAGATATTAATCCATACTCCCTCACAGAAGGGATTGGAATTTCCTGGGGGGGGGGGGGGGGAAGTGAGGTGGGGGTTTTGTAAGACCAAAAAAATTAAAGAAATCTATGAAGCTTAATCGAAATTTCCAGGGGTGTGTGTGTGGGGAGGTGGTCTTAGAAAAAAACCCTTCTGTGGGGGAAGTATGGATATTTTCTGGAACTACACAGTTCTGAAAGCAAATGTGACGAACCTTCTGAAATTGCAGCATGAAAAAAACACCCCTAACAGTCCCCCTCCCCAGCTAACGCTACTAAATCTTCTAAAAAGATATCATTCCAGTGATAAGCCTCTCATGTTTTTACTGTTTCCCTGTGAAAAAGGTATTTCAGTTTTGACAAGGTTTCTAGGTCAAGTGTCAATTTGAAATCGTATTAATACAACCGCATGCATCGTATGACTGTCTCTCCACAGTGCCACATGTCTGAAGATTTCTTACGTAAAGCAAAGCAACATCGGGTCTTTTTAATCTATAATCATTCTTCGATCAGTCACTGATTATGAATCGATTTGCTTTTAAAATTTGTCTCCCACTTCAGCGCTCAGTGCATCGCTTTGTATTCAAAGGTTCCCTTAATCTTCAAAGCAGCTCAATGACATTTTCACCCTCATTTGAATTTAAGCGAAACAAATAACACATAATCAAATGGATATTAAAAAGTATTAGTTTGCTTGTTATGAAGTAAATTCATCCAGAGAAGGGCTATCATATTCACTGAATTTTAAGACAGCCATTCATTTGTTTTGACACAGCGCTGAAACTTTTTACAAGGGGAAAATTCAATGTAAACAACAACAGACGTTCGTGCGGGCCTTGAGACAAATCTCGTAAGTTTAAGGTGGGATCGAATACTATTTTATCACGCTAGGCAATGTAGTTATGATTACTTCGCCATTTAGGAAATCATAATTTTCACATAAAATTATAAAACACAAAAAGCGCGAAGGCGAAAATTCAGAAACCCCGGGGTGACCGGAAAAGCGGGCAAATACATGTACACAGGCACAATGTGTACTCACCGAGAACTTCGGAAGCGACTCTCAACAGATCGAACGTATTTTGATCATCATATATTCTCCGCTGGTTGAATTCTCCTGTTTCTCCTAAATCGAGATTTGCTTTCTTCCTACGAGGCAAAGATCAAGGCACACAGTCAGTCGCGAGAGAAAAATTCTTGACATGTTGACATCAATACTTTTTCGATTGGTGAATGTCGGCCGCTTCGCTCGATCGGTTTAGGCCGATGGTTGATTTACAAATGCCGATCTGTAAATATACGTACAATATCTCCTCCCATGTTTCGAAGCTGCTCTCTCGTATCACAAACTCCTGCAAAGCTTGGTTCACAAAGCCGTACATGGTCACAGCAGTTAGCAGACTGACATTTGCCTAAAAGCTGATTTTCTGCCAAGAGCGACCCGGCGTTAATTGACTTGACACTCGACACTTCCCACAATCGCTGAGCGACCAAAAACATGACAAACGTCACCTACTTTGCATAATAATAATAATCAGTCGTGTTCTCTATAAACGGCTCGATAGGCTTATGCTAACATTTAAAGGTTAAGCGACCCTCTACAATCATCAAATCTGCGCAGATTGACGAAACGTGGAAGATAAATTAAAACTTATAGCTACTTAACATGCGCAGTATGACATGGCGCGAAATGTTTCAGACATCCGAGCTAATTAGAGAGATAACCGCTATCAGAATAGACCACCAGCTAAATTAAATAAATGCGAATCTATATTTACTGACGCCCATGAGTCAAATAGTTGACTGATCGGGGTCTCTGTGCAAAAAATGTTAAAATAATAACGTGTCATGTTACACGTGGACGAGTTTTGTGCTGTCACGCGACCCAAGCGTTACGTGACGCCTACTGTCGGGACTCAGTAGTTCGTCGTCATCACTAGTAATCCGATAATTGTCGTCATCATCATCATCACCACCACATGACAACAAGACACTCTGGATGGGGCTGCTTATCAGTTGATAATAATTTTGTTGATAGTTTTCAGCCATGAGTCACACGCGCGCGCGAGCGAAGCGAGCCAGAGCATCGAGGGAAGAGTGCTTCGCCGCTCGCCCGAGTGCTCCCCGTTCGAGAGCCTGCTCGCAAGCTACTTATCAGTAAAAAAATTTCTTTCGTTTCTCGGCTATTAATAAATTTTTGTGCATACATCGCCTCATTATACTTCTTGACTGACACTCAAAATTTTGACCAACTATCATAAGGTTTAATAAACAATGGAATCGCTTGTTAGCAAATCTTAGAACGTAATTCTCATTCATCCCATCTAGTTATGGCACAACATCTTCATACGGCAATACGATTTGCTGTCAAAGGATATTTTTACAATAACTGTCTAATTTCTCGCTCGCTGATTGGCTCATTGTTATCATCAGTAAGAGTACAGACGGATAAAATTTTAATTTTTGCAAGCTTTCAAGTTCAACTCTCAGCTGTCAAACTGTCAACTTTTAAATCAATGAGATTTTATGGACTTTTTTAAGAAGCCAATGAAAAAGCGAGAAAAGCTATCGACAATGTTCGAGTCATTTTGAATAAAATTCAATTATCTTTGTTTACGGTTTCTTTTCCCCATTTATTCCCGGCATTTGACCATTTAGGGGTCTTGTTATTGTAAAAAAACAAATTGACGCCATTTTTTTATGCGTCTGCCCTCTTATTGATGATAAATTTCGTCATAACATTGTCAAAGTTTACTTCGGAACCACTCGCCTGCTGCTCGTGGTTTCACAGCCACTTTGACAGTGTTATGACGCAATTTATCATCAATAAGAGTACAGACGCATAAAAAGCTGACGTCAATTTGTTAAATTTCAGTTCCTTTTAATACCAACTGAATACCGGCCGAGGATCTCGAGGCTTCACAACGTTAACAACCTAAAGACAGAATTTTCAAATGAATGCGTCAGGCATACTTGAAATTTTTAAAGATCTGATCACGACAAACCTTGCGGCCAATCGTTGTGACTAAAATTATACGAGAGGTGGAAATAGGAAACTAGAAGACGCCACAAGATTTAAACAACAACGAAACACTTTATTAATTCGGTTATAACGAAAAGCCGCAGAAAACCCACAAACAATCTGAGTAAGTCGCGGTGTGTATCTTAACACAATTAAACAAAGAAATATTATAGCTGTATCTCGGAAAAAAACAATTGAACTTTTTGGTGGAATTAATGGCAGTTATGACATCAGAAGAAAGTGCATGTACTTCCATTTACAAGCCTTTCCAGTGCAAAACACTATAAATGTATTCTTTTTTTTGTTAGCTATGAATAAGCATCTTTGAAAGGTACGTCTTGAATCGGGCGGCGGTCTGTGCCCAGGCCTCCACTGTAGAAAATATCGGCATTCGTTCCACACATCACGTGACACCTTTCCGGGGCCCTCCATTGGACGAGGAAAAAAATCGGAATTTTTCATAGTTGCAGATCAGCCTGTAACAGAAGGAACAAGACACATGCATGACATGATTAGAATAGAATAAAATTAACCTCGTCTTAATACAAAGCAAGAGACAGAGCTATTCGTGACGAGTGTTGAGTCTGCGAGGGAGAGAAAGAGCAGGGGGTATTCCCGGACTAAATTCAACCTCACAGGGTCCAAGTGGGGAAAAGGGCCTGGCATCGACGTTTACTCCTAATTGTTATGTCGTACTCTCTCACTACAGAAAAAAAGGCAATATGTAAGTGAAGAAAAAAGGTCACGTGTGAAGGAGGATTGAGTCTTATTTGTCTGCTAGAGGGCCTTGTTTACCTGTAAGTGGTAGAACTGATATTGATCTTGCCAGGCTCGCTATCAGACTCCATCTTGTTGGCAACAGTGACGTTATTTCCAAACAAACAGTAACGAGGCATTTTGGCTCCATTGACACCAGATAACACTGAACCAGTGTGAAGACCAATCCTCATCTAATGTAAAAAACAATAACAACAATAACAACAACAACAAAGCTCTATTTCAATTTACCGATTAGTAAAGAAGGAAGGTAGTAAAGTTGAAGTCTCTTTCTTCAGACAACTGAATGCTCAGTGAAGTATTCGAAGTCGTGCAGAGAAAATGAAGGGTGGGGAGGTCTTTTACTTTACGTCTACTTTTTTGACTCTGAAATATATGAATACTGAGGCTAGAGAGTTGCAGTTGTAGCCGAATATCGTTCGGTTGATAGATAAAATATAAGTGATTTTTTGTGTTCAGTTAATTTTAATGCAACTATTTTTTAATTATAGTTTGCCACGTATTAAGTGTAAAACTGTGGCAAATTTAAACTTTCTTTTCAGAACATACCCTGAGAGGAAGCCCTTCAGGTGACAGTACGTTTTCTGTAACGTCAATCATTCTGAGAGCCATGATTGACACATTGACAGCATCATCCGCTGTCCCACAATCTTTCTGAAGGCCTCCGGCTACCACGTAAGCGTCCCCAATCGTCTCTATCTGTGGAGGGTTTATATGTAAGAAATCTAAGTAGGGAAATCGCGGTTCACTGAGTCGCCAAATCCACTAGACTGGCGCTGCTCTCTCAAATGAACTTACTTGGCAAAGTAAATTTATTTAAGAGAGCAGTATTTCTAACCGCTTTTGTCAACGCTTAATCCCTTGCTTTCAGCAAATCTGCAGCATGATGAAATAGTGGTTGCCATATTTTGGAGCTAGCATGTTAAAACCATTATTGATACGCCTCAACTTATAATTAACCTGGAATTTTCCAGAGATCTGGGAATGAGAACCAGACTACTCTCTTCCAGTCTCGTCCAGTCTTGATGCTGACCAAAATGAGCGAGGGCTCTTGGTAAAATATTTTTTCGCTGCCATATTGACGCGTGCGCGTATTCTGCTGATCAGGTAAACAGGTTTTACGAGAACAATTTAGTAAGTAATGATAAAAGTAACAAAAAGATTAATTTAAGCCGTCAATAGATTTAGCTCCCGATATTTACTCAAATAGAAGCGACGGAGACAGGCTACACTTCAAAGTTGCACATAACCTACGTTTTTCAAATGCATGGGTTTAAACGAAAACTGTTCCAGGCTCGCGGTCAGTGGGGACGGTCGAAAAAGCGAGCGGGAGAGCTGAGAGCCTGCGTGGTCTCCTTTTTCTCTCCCAGACTCCTCTCGTTGCCCACCCACTTTTCCAGTTGTCCCCACTGACCGAGAGCTTGGAACAGGCTAGTTTAAACGGTAAATGTGATTTAATTACAAGATCAATTAGTATAGAAACCATTCTACAGACCAAACAGCACCCCTGTCAGTAGTTACCTTATTTAGCTCCGGCTGCTCACATTTTCTGTCAAATTCTGTAAACAAACTCTCTAGCATGTTTACAACGTCCATTGGAGCACATTTGCCACAGATTGAAGTAAACCCAACGATGTCACTGAACAAGATGGTGACGTCTTCGATGAACCTTGCGGGAACTGTCTTCCTGTGAATCAGTTTCTTGGCCACATCGTGCGGAAAAATTGACTCAAGAAGGTCTTCTGTTTTGCATTTTTCAAGTGCTAGTTCGCGTTGGGCTTTTTGAAGCTCGATTTTTTAACTGCTCCATGCTTTTCTTGAGACCATCTTGCACCACGGCCTGTTCACTTAGAAGAAAAAGGCTCCTTGTAACATCATGAAGTGGAATGTCACTCAGGAAAAGAGCGCTGCCCTGGAGTTCATCAATGCTCTCCACACGAGGTGATCCGAGGAACAGAGTGCAATTCGATTCCGGCAAATGAATCATTTGGCCTCTCAGTTCAACTGCATCAGGGGAAACACTATCTTCGTTACCAAATTTAACGCGCAGTAGAAACGAACCATTTTTTCGACCCAAGATTGAGGGAAATGTTAGCTGAACTTTGGGATCTAAAAGTTCAAAGTATTTGCTAAAGTCTTTTTCCTGTGCTGATAGAAAAGGGCCAAGAAGCCTCGCCAATGACGAGCCGAGCTGTTGAATCTGAAGACTTCCGTCAAATATGACAAGAAAAGGAAACGCTGAACATAAGGCAGGCACTGAAATTTTCAAGTCCGTCGGAGACGTGGATTGATTTCTGTTCATGTACTGTAATGTCGCAAGGCTAGTTTCGACGAGATTTTGAGGACTTTTACGGCTCTTAAATACAGCATGATTCACGTTAAAATCGACTTGAAAAAGAATCTTGTTATTGTAGTCCTTAGTCACCTCAACTGTAACAATAATGTCAAACAAGACTTTTGTCGCGCTTTTGACCACACCCGCTACAAAGCCTTCCCATTCGTCGCGCATGCGTGCATCGTAGCAGTGAAGGTCGAGCTCTGATTGGTCCTCAGATGTCTTGCAGTGAAGAGAAGGAAGTTCAAAGAAACTGCATTTTTCTTTCGATCTAAGCAACTGTACAAAGTTGTTGAGCCCATTCAAGAAATCCTACAAAGAGTTTCCTAAGGTTCTTAGGGCTTTCCCGTATTTCTTGTGGCATTCTTTGAAAGCTTTATCTCCCAGTTCCTCTAGTGATTTTGGCTGTGCATTTCCTACAAGACAGTAGATGAATTTAGAATAGAATTCCCATTTGTATCGGGAGATCAGCTGTGAATTCTTTTTGTGGCAATATATGTACAGAAAAAGCGCTAATTAACAGTAATTAGAACAGAGCACGTGTTTTGGCTCGCTTACAGCAGCAGCTCACAACAGTTAAACACGCTGCTAACTCTGAACGAAATAATTAGACTGACATTCAAATTGTGACTCAAATGTCAGTGGCCAAGCGGTAACACCAACATGGTTATTAAAGAACGATACAATTTAATCTCGGAACATTTTAATATTAGTAGGAGTTAGCAGCTTTATCTTGAATATTATTTAGGAAGGCCATTATGTGAACTACGGAGCTACCGGTGAGAACATTTACTCCAATAAAGTTTTACAAGTAACACGACCTTAAAAGAGTCCTTTTGTTAATTAAGTCTGTCAAAAACCTTCGCTAACATGAAGTATACTGAATATGAACTGTGACGAAAACATTACACTGGAAATGTAGTTGCAGTTGTTGTGACAGTTTACACGAGTTGTGGCTGTTACCCCCGCGTAAATAAACTCGTCTTTATGGTAAGGTCCAACCTGTTTTGTTTGCATCATTTTAAGATTTACAAGGATATTATTTAATGAACTCAAAATTCTTCTCTTACAGGACGGACTTACATTCTTGTGATTTTATGTGCCTTAAAGAGTATTTCAGGACAAACTTCTGGGGCACAACTGTTTGGAATTTCGAAAAAGAAACTTTGAATTTTTGCCGCCTTTAATTATAGCTCTCGCGAGAGAAATGTTTGATTTCGCCGCGACTTTAAAATGACCCACTTTTAATTCAACCCTAAATACTCGTGTAAGTGACCGTAATGAAAAGGAAAGACCTTCTTCCGGCAGTCTATATTAGAGCATTGTAACAATTTGGAATCAGTTAATCTAATGAGACTTAAAATTTTCTTTTATTACTTTAAGTTTCATTTTGAACGGGTTGCAAGGTTGAATAATTAACAGGAAATTTGTACGTTAACCTATATAGCTATATTTGTTTAGGACGCAGCAATGCTTAAAAAATATATTCAGTAGACAAAAAACATTTTCCTGTTCCTTTAAAAGTGGATTACCCAAGTCTTAATTTAGTTGACACGACATGGCTCACTATTATGCAATACAATGTCGGTTAAATTCAGTCGGGCCCTCTAAGATGTGTGCTTTACCTATTAACATGGAGGACAACTTCGAAAAATTGTTAACAGGCCAGAGAGCTTTTAGCGTCCATAGAAACAAGATGCGCCCTGAAACATATGAAGCTCTTTCTTCCACCCGTCCAAAGAAAAATCATTAACGACACAACGCAAGCACAATAGAGAGCGGTAACCGAAAAAGCCGACATGGTTTCGACTCTAACACCCATTAGTTTATTTGTGGTTTTTCGCCAGATATAATAAGTTTTCTCTCTCTGTTATAGCAATGGGTATTAACGAAGGCAATTTTCCCAAAACCTCAGGTTGATTAAAATGTACTTGAAGTTTCTTGGAATGTCCAAAAGGAAAGTGGCTGGCCTCTGTAACAGATTATTACGTTATTTGTAAAAGCATTTTTTCCCAGAATTCTCAAATCGCCCCAAAAGGACTATTGCATTGCGCAGGTCATGAAAATCGCTTTAAAGTTGATTTCCAGTCCCTACAGCGCAGTCTCAGCGCCCTAATGTTTATAAATATTATAAGTTCTAAATCGATAAAATGCGAATCGATGTTATTCGTTACGAACCACACACCTTATCTTTGAGGCCTTTCAAATTCTTTTTTCCAACAGCTTCATGGATTTTTACAGCTGCGAGGTTGTTTCATCAAGTGGTATGAGGAAAAACGAAGCATAAAGCTTCGCATCCACAATGGCGGTTGATTTGGAACTTTGAATTTACTTCATATAAGTAGTTGCGAAATGTTTACATTTTGTGATTTCTTACGTGAAACAAAACAAATACCGCAAACAAACTCTCGAGAGAGCGCAGTACGGACTGGAAATCACCTTCGACATCATGGCAGTATTGTTTATTTTACAATGAAAAAATTCAACGAAACTGCTCGTTACAATCTTGCAATTTTAATGGAGATAAAGTAGTAGATTTACTACATAGATTTAGCCTACATGGATATCTGAGCTGGTTTAATTAGCTCTCTGTCTCCGTAACATATATCCACTTAGCCTGAAATGTCAGTTATCTGAGGGCGGGACACGACTGATATTTCAACCTTATGTCCACTTGCGTTAAATCTCTGTTAGCCATAGTAAAATAGATCTTAAATTTGCACGCTGTGCGAAAATCTCCCTAGAAGGGACGTTGAGAATCATACGTTTTAGCGACCAAAAAAATGATATGTATATATTATATCTAATCTTCTGTGATTAAAAATATAGTCTTCGCCATTTAATGCTGCATACAGTTTAAGACGCCTATTTGAGTATGTATGTACATTTTCGTGATATTAACATGACGAGGATGTGAAACAATGGAGACTCCGTTTTATCGTTTACAAACTACTACTAAGCTATTAGAAGACTTAAAATATTCATCTCCTCTAATTTCTTCTATATTTCAACGTGTTTACAATAATGTAGACTATTCTCAGTCTGTTAATCACTCAAAATAATTTGTTTCTAGCTACTTTCTTTTGATCACTCCTCGTTAAAACCGCAATGTGTGAACCAGACTGGCCTGGGACACATCCTATTTAAAACTGTTTTCCTTGTAAATATTATCAGTATATTCTCAAGTTCTTTGAGTTGCTCGAGGGATGAAAGCATAAAAGGCCTTTCTCCCAAAACGGAAGCTTAATAGATAAGCGTCGCTTAGCGACATGACGTCATATGTCGTCATATGACGTCAGAAAAGTCGAAACGCTATGTACAGTGTTGCTCCAATATTGAAAGATACAAGTCTTTCGTCACTTTAACAAATAGATTCCATGCTGCCACGCATCTGTTCAGTAATTGACGATAGATGAGGTCAAAATGTGGGAAGAACAAAAAAGCGGTTCAAGAGGCGATAGCTGGTTGTGTCACTAATGTTCTCACCACATTTTGACGTCTGCTGTGGTCAAAATCGAGAATAATTTGACTTATTGTACAAAATAACTTTGATAACAAGTAAATATAATAACAACATATACATTGCTATGTTATGTTTCATTGCTAGGTCCTATGTCATGATTGAAGACTTGAACTTTCAAAGAATATATCAGTCGTTTTGAACCTGACAAGAAATCACAAACACACTTATCTACTGCTGAAACAAATTGCTTTTAAATAGCTGAAAGTTAGGTTTAAACATAAAAATTTGCGAAATTATCACGACGCCATCTTATGACGTCGTTCTTTCTATTGACCGAATTTGCTTGACGCCCAAAACACGATGACTAAAACTCTGGGCGTGATGAGTAAAAAGGGAAAAAATTCAGCTAACATTTCATTTTCTTGTGCTTTTAGCAACTTTCCAGGTTGAATATATCGCAATCAATTCGACGGCAATTTGTTTCAGCAATGGACATTAATTAAATGATTTTGTTCCTGAATTTTCTTTGGTATTTCACGACAATAATCAGTTTTGAAGGACTCTAAAATTTCAGTTTCTTGTTGATCAGTGCCGCAGAACTCTATTTACATCCAGTCCTCTTCTTCGAGATAACGGGGTCGTTTTCTCGATCTTACATTGTGATCTCCACTGATAGGGTACCTTCCAGAAGGGAGCATTTCGTTGCGGTACCTGCTGCGCAGGAACGCTACATCAGAGTGGTACGAGGCCCCTTATATACGGTGCCCCTTTATGAGGTCTCACGAGGGATTGAACACTTGTTTTCCTGACTAAGTCATTTCTAAATTGGCCTCAATCTGCTGGCTGAGCTCCACGAGTTCCGACAAGGATTCTTCATCCATTCCTATCAGGGAGGCGTCGCCGTTGATTTCTTTCCCTTCGTCCTTTTCAATTTCTTCGTCATCGTCATCGTCCTCGTCCTCGTCAAAACTCTCATCCCTCTTGAAACTGTTTGTTTTGTACATGGGACACATGCTTGCCACTGTGGTTCTTCGTCGCATGGGAGCCTTATTGTTGTTCTCTTTGCCGTTCGTCAAGTCTTCCAGCTTCTCGTTGACGGACGAAATGTCCACGGCGCTTACTCTCCGTACAGGCAGACCGTCCGGTGCATTATGACGGTAAGCCGCTGGCCCCGTTTCGCTTCGTCGCTTCGTCGAGGGGGAATGGCTCGGGGAAGACATCGGTGATCTGAACATGCAGATGCTGTTGGGGGCCACGGAGGCTGCGATGTCCATAATGGAAGGCTGCTGTCTTGCGTTCTTGCTCTTGTTTAAGAAGAAGCATGGCAATGGATTGGGAATCTCTGTGTTCGGCGTGAACTCAAATTCCGTAGACCCTCGAAGGTAACTGCATGCAAGAAAGCAAAATTAAGTAGTATCTCTTCAATTGTGTGGCTCCATTTCTTACAGATATTAGAATTCTTACATTCTTACAGACATCAGAATTCAGATCCAGTACAAGAAATGTAAGAAGATAAAGTCTGCATACGAGCCAAGTGACCCATCAGGTCGACGCTTATCTCCGGTTTCAGTAGCATGAAGTGACTAGGAGTATTTCTACCGCCCCCCCTCCCCCGGATGGGGATGCTAGTCCATTGTAGGGTTACTCACAGCATTAAATTCGCAGGTACCCATTTATACCCCTGAGTGGAGAGAGGTACTGTGAGAGTAAAGTGCCTTTGCCCAAGAAAACAACACAATGACCTCGGCCAGGACCGCTCGATCCGGACGCGAACGCACTAACCATGAGGCCACCACGCCTCCACGCCTCTAGTGCAATAGAACTAGACAATAAACTAGACTAGACAATAAACTAGACTAGACAATAGCAAAAGCGAGTCACTGCATTTGTGATCTCGTGTCGTTTTGGTGCGAAAACGTCCTTCTTGTTGTTCCTAAGCGTTTGCTTAAGCGTCAGTTCTCGTGAACGAGGTTAGATTGTATTCGAGATAGTCAACTTAAGTGTAAGCGAGAACAGCTGCATTCGGGCAGGCGTACTGTAAGAAGTTAACTGTGCAACTTCTGATCTGAATTAGATGCGATGGCCTATCTTTAGCAAGTCAACTCAGCGATCGAACCGAATCCTGGGGCTGAGCGCTGGCTGGGAACGTAGGTTACATTGTGTTCCCCGGCCAAAAAAAACAAACAAAAAAAAAAACGTCAAATTTTCACAGTGACTGTCTCCATCCAGCAAAATAAATTGATACGGGGAGACTATCGAGGCAACATGGCCACAACTAATGAGGAGTAACCCTGCGATGGACTAGCATTCTATCCAGGGGAAAGCAAACTTGAATAAGCGCCGTCTTATCCAGACACTAGACTTCGTAAAACGCTTTACTTACTTTAGTTTACTTTCCGTACTACAGATATTTCTGTAAGTACTTATTTCTTCTCACCGTTTGGTCTCGTAGCTGACGTTGATGAAGCCTGGTTTACTGCCCGACTCCATTTTGTTCGCCAGAGTAACAGTGTTTCCAAACAAGCAGTAGCGAGGCATCATCTTGCCTACAACACCCGCCATTACAGAACCGCTGTGAATTCCAATACGAATCTGGGAAACAAAGAGAGAATTATCCTCTGCTTTAGGTCCACACTTGTTGAACAACAAAAAAGTATGCGGAGACCTGATGAAAGCAAATATGAACTTATTTGAATTGGAGAATATTAGCCGCTACATAGCGCGCTTTGTATATTTCTAAACGCTTCCCAGCTCGCACATCCTTGCTGCGCCTTAGAACCTCGACACTGTCGAAGTCACTGAAAGGTTGCGTTTTAATGCCTTTAACTGAGAGTTTAAATTTGAGGGGGTTTAAATTAAGATTGAATTTAATTGAATTGAGAAAGCAGTTTGAACAAAGGACAGAGGAGAATGAAACTATCAACACTGTTCTCGCCGGTTCTGCACACAATGTACCTCAATTTTCCACGCAGCTTTTCGCGCGCTTCAGTATATATATTCATGATGGGGGCTCGTTAATGAAACAGAAAACAGAAGATGAAAGCGGATATATATTAGCTACAGCAAAAACCCGCATATAACAACCTAAGTTTTTTCAAGTTAGCCTCCATAGGTCCTTATATAAATGGTGTTAACTGTGAAATTAGGCCAATTGGGTGCCAAATTAATCAGGGTCTTTATTTTTAAATATCGGCTTCATAAAAACACGTCCCAATGTAAAATTTTCATTGTACCTGAAGAAGGCTGGTTTGGCCAGCCGAAATATAGTACACCTTCAAAAAATCATCCTACGTTGTGTCGGTTTTTGCTTTTGCATTCTTTATTTTTGTTTAAAACAACAACTTGTACTCACGGATGTGGCCTTTATATTGAATCATTCACAGTACTGTATTGTAGCCTTATAACAATGCCGGATTTTAACCTCGAATGATTCTTATGTGAAGGGTGCTTCACTGGGAAATTTTAAGCAAACATGTTCTTAAATTTAAGGTTCTGAAACACGGGGTTTTACTATACTTGTGTCCCTGCCTGCTTCTTAGACTTGAATGTCTGATGTCTATTCTTTTCAATCTTACTGAGCAAGTACCTTGAGAGGCGTCTTGTCGACTGGTGAGAGAACCTTTTCAGAAGCTTCCATCATTGAGCACGCCATGTGAGCTACTCTCTCTGCATGATTGTCACATGGCTTTGGTAAACCACCCACTACCATGTAAGCGTCACCGATCGTCTCCACCTACGAAATGATGTTGAACATGAGCATTTGGATGTAAATTTCAAAAACCAGCTGAAGAATTTTGCTGTCAGGTTTGTAGCTGTCGCTTCTCTTGCAAGAGTAGACCGTTAAGTTTCATAACTCTAACCAAAGGTCTTAATTGACTTTTCTTTTTCAATTATCTCAAACTAATTATAGAAACCGAAACTAAAGGCCGAATTTTAGAGCGCCACCTTAACTGAACCACATTGCCCTTGCTCTTGCCGCTTAAGGCAATTACTGTCGTGATTATATAATATTAGAAAAGAAATTAACTTGCAGGAAAGGAAGAACTTGAAAATAAATTTTGCGGTTTGTTTTTCGGGTTTCAAATGTTTCTTTAAGAAACCAATTTTCTTTGCCACTCAGCAGTTGCTTTATTCACAGCTGTTAAACTTAGCAAAACAAGTACATATGATTTGCTCAGTTCAACAGTGAATAAAGCAACTGCTGTTGGTAATACAGATTCGTGACTGCTGACTGTGAAGTTTTCAGTTTTTCTACAGCACCTCTTAGTTGGGGGTAAAGCTTGGGCAACTTTGAATCTTCACGAATGCGCTATCAATTTTCGGAGTTTGGCATCAATTAAGCGTTTTGAAAACATATGTTATTATTTGCTCCAAATGTTGGGGAAAATTTTAAAAATATTATATACATTGTCGGAAATAAAATAAGGGAATTACATTGTCACTAACTGGAATCAAAATATGCAAATATAATTTACTCGAAATTTTAAACGGTTACCTGCCTCGTGAATTCGACTATGGTCTCATTTTTTCCAATCGGATAAATGATAATAGCTAATTGATAAACGCGAATTTTAAAATTTTGAATAACGGTCAGTGTTCTCAGGTAGACCAAAATCCAATACATTTACTGAAATTATTTTAGCGTTGTTTGCCTTCCAAACAAGATGGCGGCAGAAATCAGTAAGAAATCGTTTGATTGCTTGCATAAATTACAGATTATTTATAGTCGTATAAAAATGACTTCTCAAGTTGTAATCAGCTGTTTCAATTTTAAGTCTGGCGCCGGGGACACGGGAGTAGAATACGATTGAGACAGAGGCGGTTAATTGTCTTGCATGAATATTGTAATTTTCGTCCTGGTTAAATTGATCTCTAGTTTTCGCGTTTTGCGACTTCATGTTCCACGACGGAAGAGAGAGTATTCGCTTGCAGAGTACACTTCCTAAATTTGATAAACGACAAACGCTTCAAGTTATAAATAATCTATAACTTTTGCCAGTTCATTTGGAATTCATAGCTTAAACGACAAGACAACAAATAAATGGATGATATTAAAGAGAAATGAGCGAATTTCGATCTTTTTCTTATCTCTTACATGTTTAATTTCAAATTGTTTTTTTTTCTTTTTGAGTCAGTGCAAGAGTAAATTTACCGAAAGCAAATAAAAGACCCTTAGCAAATTGCGGCCCACTGCGATAACATAAAACATTACCTCCAAATAATTAGAGGTAGTAGGCAGTTGTTTGTTATCGCAATTTGTGATTAGGATGTCATATAACTCATTGGAAAAAACAACTGTCAATTAAAAGAGTTTTAATATTTTGGTTAGAGAAATAGCCAAAATAACTGATAACAAAAGTTATCGTGAAGGTTCAGTGTAAATGTCGTAGACATTTTTGACATCACAGAACACCAAGATAACCTATCAAAATTTTAAGACGATTACGCAAAAATTTATTTGACAAAATTTTTGCGAGCGATAAAGAAACTTTTTTTACCAGAAGATCACAAGTACAAATTTTTCACCAGCACGTATTAATTTCGCGAGAAGAGAGAGAGAAAAAAAGAACATTTTATTTGTTGCCATTCAGGTATTATGCTAAAATTCAAAATTTCATCTAACCAACCCCCACAACATCCTGACAAGTTTTTGTTTTGTTTTCCATTTTAAGCTCTTAATCTTACTACTTTCCACTTTTGGTTAAATATGCTCTTGACTAAGGCGAAAATATCCTGATAAAACCGAGACATAAACTGACATACCCCTGTAAGTAAAATTGAACCAAAATTATTCTGAGTGCCAGTCGACAATCTGAACGAGAAAAACGCTACTTGGGGTCGGATTAGAAAAAGAAAATAAATAAAACCCTCTTATGCAAGAAGTCTGTAAAGCCTTTTTAAACAAATACGTCTGTCACATGCGTACAATAATCAAACATCGGAGGCAAAAATTTGCATAAAATGTTTGGAGTAGCTGTATAAATGATGAAGAAACAAAAATTGTGTTAATGAAAAAAGTGTCTCTAGAGGTGCCCACTTCTTATAAATGATTAACCCTGAAAGGCCAAGACAAAAATTGATTTCTCACGCAATAAGATTCTGATTATAAACTTGCAAAACTGAGTTTTTATTGTATTTTTTCGCTTATCTTGGAAAATAAGCGATTAAAATCTGACGGTATATTGAGATCAGCGAACCGCAACCGAATAATTTGATGGTCGCGTCTGTTTGCCTTCGTCGCGGAATTAATTCGCGGTTGATCCAAAATGTCATCGCTGATATAACACGCTATACATAGGTCGAGGTCTTTTCATGCACGGTAAAGTTGCAAACATTTGAAAAAGTCGCCGGCTTAGTAGTCCGGCGTTTAGGTAAACATTTGTCAATCACAGAAGACGAGTCCCCGTAAATGTCAATAGCCGAGTTAAAAGGCAAGAATGAAGATTATTTTAAGAGTATAAACCTACCTTGTAGACGTCGTTCATCCCGCTTAACATATCGAAGTAGGTGTAGAGTTTATTCAACATCCGTACAATGTCCATGGGTACAATTTTGTCGTCGGAACACAGCGCTGTAAAGCCGACAATGTCACTGAAAAGAATTGTGACAAGCTTGTAGTTTTCTGCTGGAACCGGCTGATTCAAACGCAGTTTAGCCGCGACTTCTTGGGGCAAAATAGAGTGCAGCAACTCGTCCGTTTGCTTCTTGTTTTCCGTGAGTTTGCTTTCAACTTTCCTTAGGTCGTTGCTAGTTTCTTCCAGCTTTTCCACCAATTCTCGCTCAGCTCTCCTTGCTTGCGACATGAAGATAAGATCGCGCGTAGCATCGTGGACGGGAATGTCACTGAAGTAAATACCCATTTGTTTAAAACTCTCTAGGTTGCTCGCCCGAGGGGAACACAGAAATAGCACACTATCGATCTTAGGTATATATATCATTTGACCCTTGAGGCGCAGTGTTGGATTGGCCACACTCATTCTCCGGCCGTCTGAAACATCGTTCTCGCTGGGCAACGGGTGGGTAAGTCTCAGAACGGACTGTTTTGCTGAGACAATAAAAACTGTGTTGATGTGCGACAACACGGTATCGAACGTAAATTCCATTCGCGGTCGGACCAATTCGAACGCGTCCTTGAAAGGAAAGGGGTGACCAGTGGTAAGCCGTTTGTTTAAGAGTCGCATCATTGCCACCCCTGTTTGCGTGATGTTCAGCTTTCTGTCGAACATCACGTGAAATGGAAACGCTTTGCAAAACGATAACAGATTTATACGTCCGCGCTGTTTCTTTGCAGTTTTGTGTTCACTATCCGACAGCTGTACAGTCTGTTGGCCCGGAAGGGTGTTTAAATCAAATGTTTGTAGGCCGAGTTTGGAATGGGTTGCATTTTTACAACCTGTCTCTCTTATTGAAAACACAACATGCCCGAGATCGTCTGAACGCGCTTGTTTTACCGTAACTTCAACCTCGGTATTCAGCATCTCCTTAGCAACAGCTTTCACGATTCCGATCACAATATGCTCTAAACCCTGTCTTCGTGAGTAGTAGTGGAGCAGTAACGTTCCGTCAGATGTCTCTGTACAGCGAAAGGAGGGTGCCTCCATTCCAGGATAGATCGTGGCTAGATGGTCATGCAGCGCATCCAGATTGCACAAAAAGTCTCGCAGATTTCTGCCCAGAACTTTCAGAATGCGATCATAGCCAGACTGTACACAGTAGTCCAAAAAGTGAGCGCCGAATGCCTCCAAAACATCGTTTAAAGCAAGACCTGAAATAGGTAATTGAAGATCGTCGTTTATGTTTTCAAGATTTCGAGTACCGTCGGCAATTTTACACTTTGACCTACTTAGCTATCATCACAAGTATTGCAAGAAGATTTATGGAATAATACCTCTTAATGTCTCATTTTCCAGAATACGTTCTTTAACAGTGCTACCCAAGTACCTTTCCGGTATATGGATAATTCTAAGAAAAATGAACAGGTTGCTGGTAAAATGCATACCTAACGTTTCGCAGGCCGCACCAACTAGGTTCAATGTTTCCTCGTCGTCGTAAACTTTGTGAATAAGGTACGAGCCGCCGTCGAGCTCAACGCCAGCTTTCTCGCTAAAGAAAAGAAGAGAGGAAAACAAGAGGTCCTTGCGTTACAAAGTAATCGCTTTACGAATAAATCGTTTTCAATTCAAGCCGCTCGAATAACATTAAATGTCTTCTTACATGATCGATCGCCACACATCTTCGCCAAACTTGCTGATAACCAAGTCTGCAAGAGCGCAGTGTACAAAGCCATACTGCAACAGGAAAGGAAATACCGTTACAAACTTGCTAAACCAACGTTGTGGAAGATTTTGGTGGCACATGTGTGAAATCCTTACCATAATTTTGCCAAAAGTCCGCAATGTTGTTGGGCTGTTTTGTCAACCGACTTTCGGCTTGCTTCTAATGGTTTTCTTGATTGTTTGCGGTGTCAGTCACGTGTCACTCTATCTACCAAGGCATCTGGGCCGTAATTATTAGCGATAGCTCCAACTATCCAATCAGTATGTATTGCTTTTGTCAATAGGCCACCTTCACATTCTAAAGTGGCGCATCTGAAAAGCAACCGGCTTGTCAAAATTCGCTCTAAACACTGGCGCGTTCTAACCTACAGCAGAACATCTGATATTGCAATCGCGCTGTTTGAAACATCATCACTGTATCTGACAAGTTTCACTAGCTGCCTATCGCACATCCGTTGTTACCATCAATGCGCAGACCATTGCAATCATGACACAACAGAACTTAAGCACATAATTCCACATTGATTATTCACTTTACTTCGCGTTCTGTGTGCAATCAATGTGAAAGACAAACAAGCAATTCAGGTAGCTCGACGCTTGGTGTCAAAGACCTCTTTGTTGGGTGCAAAGTTTTCTTCTATCAGGTTATAATTACAAACATTTCGTGTCTTCACGCTTCTTTTCATAGTAAAACGATAACGTTGTTGTCAACACGGTCCCGTTCGATCGAATGCGGCGAGGTCAATTGTAATTTTATACTCTCGACGACAACAGAAAAATGTAATGCTCGACGGATTTTTTGATTGCCTTTTCTCTGTATTTTGATAGAAAGATCGTGATTGAACAGCAACGTGACAGTCCATTGTTTGAGGTAATCGGACATTCACAAAAAACCTTTCCAAAACGTCTTTTGATTGCAATGGCCAGTGAAGCAATATTGTAATACCAAAACAACAGCGGGGGGTTTTGCACTCAAATCGTCGAATATCGTTTGCGCGGTGGAGTGTCGTAAAATATATCGGCTTAACTTTAAATGCACCAAAACAAAACTTAACCAAAGGAAACGCCTTAATATATAAGTCAACCAAAAGTATATGATAGTTTTAAATGCTGTTATTGCAAAACAGATCCCCTGGGTACAATCGAGGATTGAGCGCGCGGTCGCTGTTATCAGAAAGTCCTTTGACTTATTTATTGCTTTTGAACATAGGATAATTTAGTAAAACATTCTCTTTACGGCTTTTGCCGTCTAGATGATAAGAAGTGATTTTTGCCCCATGGCATGCGTTTGATATTGATTGTTATTGAAGGAGTCTGTTCCTTCATTTTGGCTTCATTAAGGCAACCCAATATGACCAATTTACTCTATAGTTGATTCGTACTGATTTCCTTATCAGTTCGTTTTCTCGTTTCATTAAAAACCTTAGGTCGAACTTGTCCTAATGAAAAACAACACCAATAAGATTGCTGTTCTTAAATCGCTTCTTTTAGTTTTCGCGAGAGATGCTCGGAAAGCCATTTTGTTATGCCTGAACCGTCGGGAACACACAGAAACAAAGTTTGAATCGAAAATTACGGAAGCATCAATTACCGACTGGCCTTACCTGGTTTTTGACACTCTGAAAATCTGCTGATCCGATCAGATTAAAAGTCCGTGTGAGATTAGGAGCTTTCGCTAAACTGATCAGCGAATTATATTCGAGGGAAAAAAATTAGCGCGCAAGATTAAATGCAATAGCCATAACACTATTTCAAAAATAACCGGCTTAGTTTGTGAGCATACGTAAAAAACGGATTTGTCGCCTAGCAGCGGCGAGATTTTAAAAGGTTTTAATTTTAATGTGCTCTGCCTTGATTCAAAAGATGTAAATTCACTAGCATGAACTGATCAAAGGAAGACCAATATTAAAACAAATTCCTAGAAATTCAATTTAAGGACCTTTTTTCCATCGCCCATCTAAACAAATTCAGACTACAAAGCTTGCCGAAAAACTGTTAGAAATCGATTTTAAAATATAATCATTGTATTGTAAAGTTTTTCGATTATAAAATGTTTCGTGGGGATGTAAAAGGTTTTGAAATACTCTTGCATTATTATGCAAAAATTGAAAAGCCGGGAAGCTGAACAACTGATGGCAACCTCTAGTTTAGCAAATGAAGTGAATCAAAAATTCTCGCAATAAATTTCTTTTTTCTTTGGCCGCGAATCCCCCCCTATTGTAACTTCCCGAGGTTTTCATCTATATATTTAAGAAGTCTCTGGACGACACTTCAAATGTTGTTTTTCTGACCTTTGTCTCTCAGGTACCTAGCTCTGATTTCAAATAAATTTGTAGCACAACTTGTTGAAAGGCATCGGTTGTTTTCCATTTCAAAACAATGTTTGAGTGAAAATGCGATAACAAAAGGAGAAATATGTAATAGCAAAGTTATTGAATACAATTCACACAAAAACTAACTGATCAAATTTACAGTATTGGACTGCACAAAAGCTTTCCAAAAAAAATTACCCATTTCAGTAAATGTTATTTGGCAAGAATTGTCTACTTGTCACCTCAAAGATTGTACTCGCCTCTACAAGTCTTTTCATATTATAAAAAAAGTCTGTTAAATTAAGCTAATTTAAATCGGAAAAATTATGGAAAGGTGTCGAAAATTAAAAAAAAAACGATAGGAAAAAAATTAGAAAACATTGAGGCTACTCATGGTAGACTTAAACACAATGTACGTATGAAACATAACGTCGAATCATTGGAAACAGGCAAATAACATCATCATACGATAAATTAATAATATTTTAGATAAACATGTCAACTCACCTTGTTGCTGAGCATAATATAATTCGACACAATTTTTTATGGACTTTTCGGGCGACAACTTATTTATGCCAGCTTTTTCCATTCCTTCTGTACTCTACATCGACTTCAAATTAAAATCAGTAAAGAAAATTTCCTGTAACTTATCTTACTGAGGACTTACCATTTTTAACCACAAATTTTGTCGTTGTAGTTCAAAATTTCAGGTTCCGTGATTCGCGGGCAGCCAGATCAAAACATATTTCCATTAGCCAAGATTGAAAAAGAGCAAATATGAATTGTAATTTACAGCCATTATATATGTCCTATATTTGGGAATATCATTTCCAGTAATGTGTGGCAAATTGATAAGGCTCTATTCTAAATTTAATTTTACCGAGCCCAATCTGATGGGATCCAAATTGGATGTTAATTCACTGCATTGTCACACACAGAACATTCCAGTCGGTAACCCATTAAGATAAAGCTAACGCAACTTTTCGCTGCAAATTTCTTTAGTTAGAATGTACATAAACTCCAGCTGTTATTGTACCTTTTTATCAGATATGTGATTAAATTCAATGTCTTGTCTGGGCCGAGAACATTTCTCAGCCAGAATCGAACCGTCGCGAAGATCTTTAGAAGGTAATTTGTCATGAGGCGAGGCGGCGCTTACGATGAAATTCTTTCACGCGCTGAGGGATGTCATCTGCCACACGACTGTTTAAAGAATGTTCACAGATTTGAAAGGCCAACAACCAGTGCTAATTAAATCAGTCAATCGTTGTATACAGAGTCAACCCTCTTGTCATTATGGTATATCCCCTTACATCAGAATGCTGTTTCAGCTGACTGATGCTAGAATGTTTCAGGTCAAGTAGTGCTGGAATTCATTCTCAGAATTGATGAGATTCCACAACAGAAACCCACCAGATCGAAACTGTTCTTTCTCTCTTCCACTTGAATCACCCTCGTTGGAGGCTATCTACGAAATGGCCCTTTTTTTCTAGTCTCTCGAGCGTGACGCGAAGAGGGACTGCTCGCCTTCCCGCGAGCGTCCATTCCTCTTCTCTCCCGTCCTTTCGCGACACGCGCGACAGACCAAGATCAATGGAGGGAAGCTCGTGGTCTGTTTTCAACTTAACCATTTAGATAAGATGCCCGTGTGAAGAAAAGATTTGAAGGATGAATTGTATGTTGCCACAATGTAAAGAATGTTCGTCGTACTCCAAAAGTGCAAATTGGCTAATACTAGCAATAATCAAAGATTATTTTTAGGGTCTATTCGACGCCTTCATTAGCCAACACTCAACCTCTGTTTATTCCTAAATTCAACATTTTAATGGTAAAGTATCTTGCCACAATGTAAAGAATGTTTATTGTATACCAAAACAGCAACTTGGCAGTAATAATACATTTACTGTGGAAAGCATTACAAACCAATTTTGTCTAGACATACTTGAATAGTCATAGAACCACTTGACACGATTATCACAGAAAACATTTCTGTTAGGATACTTCTATGTTATCACGCAAATGCAACTGCGAATACGCCCTTAACTGTCTTAAAGGAGAAACCCTTATCAAATATATTTGGCCTCGTCTCTCTATGACCAAAATTAAATAGTTTCTATTAATCTCTGTACCCAAGAAACAGGGCGAGAGCAAATAGTTTTCTTCTTGTGAGCTAGTTTGGTGAGAGTGAGAAAAAGAGTTGGCTACCATCCACGCGTATTCCTGTGCCGACAAACAGATAGACAGAGTTATTTCAAGGTGTTGTTTTACAGTTAGAAAATCCGCGACCTCTTTAGATCTATCTGCTTAGATCATTTGACCTAAAACTTGGAGATTTTTATGATTACTTAATATTTTCTTTTATCTTTATCTGCATGTGCAACAGGCTGCACTACAGTTCAAGGTGAATGCTGGGTGTTCAAAGATGCCCAGAATGCGATGTCGAGCGAGAGATTAAAGCTATCTTGTTATGAATTCTTGGCAAGAGAAGGTGGATCATTTTCTGGCGTCAATAGATCACTGTAAAGGCTCATGAAACAGACTGTGTGGGTTGTACCGTGATCGATCATTCGTCATTTATCATGACAACTGAATGAGAGAAACATCTGAAGCTTTTGTAAACCCTCGCTGACGTGTCAGAGAGGTTTCCAAATGGCTTTTTCGATCTGAACTAGTCCTAGAAAGTTCACTTGTGTCCAGAAATGTACGCAGTAACGAAATTGGCAGATTTGAGGATATTTCGTAAAACTGAGTGAATGCCTCATGGTTTTGACGATATTGGCGAATTTTGGTCAAATGTATCAAAGCAAAATTAGCTTGGCGAAATTGACGAAAGACGCACGAACGAAGAGTGGCAAGCGATGTTATCGATCAAGTTCGTATCTGATGAAGTCCGTGGGCTCGGACATTTTTCGACGGAATTCCACCAGAGTCACCAGAAGTATAAACGTGCTTGTTCAATGTCGACTAAACTGATACTCCAAGCAAGTTAAGATCCCATTAAAAGGGTTTGCTACTATCATACCATTCAATTCTTTAGAGGACCAATGCAATTTTCCCCACCTAAGAAACGGCTAAATGGCTGTGAAACGATCATCTTCCTAAATCACAGCCGTAGGAAATTTATCCTTACCCGTGTCGCTCGTGACAAGTAGCCTCTAATCACGAGCTAATTACGTGTATAACAACCAATCAGAAACCGAAAACAACCTGAATCAATCTGTAGCACATGCTGTTTGAGAGAGTGGGACCGTGGTACTAACAATAATCGGAAAGCTTGCGTAGGCGGACAAGAGATCCCACGGAACAACACAACAGCGACAGTAAGAGACACAAAAATCTTGCTGTACAGAAGATTTCGAGCTTTTAATGTAAAACGTTGTCGTACACATCATATTAAAAAAAGGAATATTCAACAACAGTTTGCCAGTAATATTTACAATTGGAGGGAAAGACGGTGTCACATCTATCATATTACACATTGAAATAATAAAAAAATCACAATGACAGTTCCACATCTGGATTATCCAACCAAATAAACCTTTTGTGTCACTAACCAGACGAATATTACAAACTACCTACAACCTAACCGGGGCCGTATCCAGAAAGAAAAACGCGACGAGTTAATGTTTATGGTTAAATTCTCTTCCTACGTATTTGCTAGTGTTTTACTCTCCCCCTTTAAAAGAGAAACAGCAAAAAACGAAAAAAAAAAATGACTGAGGGAAGTGCCTCGGTTTGCCTCACACTGTCTACGGCCCTGCTAATGGTGCTGTTACACTTGTAAATATTACCACTTTGTCTATCTTTTCTGGGGTGTCCTTAAAACAAGACCCTGCCTATATTTTTCATCTTCAAATTACATAAATTGTTTAACAACTTGAGTACAAATTTACAATTCAGACAATCTTTTTAAATATTCACGCAGATAGCGTGTACCTTTGAGGTTACGTTTTAAGCAAATATCTCTTTCAATGTTACGCTCAAAGAGCTACAAAATTTCACCAATTACTGAGTTTTACAAGCTTATTAAATGTTTCCAGTCAATTCGTATGAAGCGTTATGTCTTCACTACACAAAGTCGAATGCTAATAAGGCAAAATGAGTTTTTTTTGTTAAGCAAATCTGCCTTTAAGCATGCAGCGTTTCCGATTTTTACTATCCAATTAAAAAGGGGCTTACAGTAACAAATAGTCCGAAAATAATCACATGATAAGAATACGTCACGTTCCCTGCTTAGCAAAAGCTTTAAAAAAAACATCGCAGGCTCAGTTAACTCCCACTACTTGTGTCTTTTTACTTTAGATTGGAAAACCCATTTGTATTAGGTATCTCTGAAAAATAAATTACTCATTAATTGCTGTACTAGGAACCTTTCGGTGTAAATAATTGAATTACTGACAATTTTAAATTTTCACAAAAGTGAATTGGCCACACTCGGGTAATCTTTTGTTTCAAAAACCAAAAAGAGTCTTAATTTAAGCGTCACAAGAAAAAGTCCTAGCATCAAATAAATAACGTAAACGAATTGTCATGATAAAGTACAAAGTAAGGAAAAACAAAAACAAAACAAAACAAAACTAAAGAGGTTACTCGTGATCTAATCATATTTGGATTCAGTTCTCATCTAATACCTTGTCAATCTAGAAAAACAATTGTCCTGCTGCGCTTGTTTCATAAACCTTTCCAAAACAGGGGAAATTCTGCTGGCAAAACAGTATTTGGGGAACCTCAAAATTACATTTTTTCCAGCCGATCATTGCAGTGGATTTCTTATGAATTGAAAATAAGATTGCCTAAAAATGCTTGAAACATCTCGTTACATGTGTAAAAATATCTTGCCATAAGGCCTCTCAAAAGGAAAGGCCGTTTTCTGCTTGCATTTCTCAGCCCTTAAGGCAATGTGTCCTTCTAAGTACACGTTATCGTAGAGATCTCCGAGATACTCAGTCGTCCCAGGCCCTTGGATGAGCCCACGCAGGTTCTTGACAAACTCTCTCTTTGACATTTTGTTTTTCACATGTGGACTGCTGAGATCCACACTGAGAAGAATCAAAGAGTGGCATAGAATAAACACACTCTCTAAAAAGGAAAAGACAAGAACACAATGTTGTTACTCCTGCATGGTGCTTTAAAACTAATTAGCAACTAGTTTCTTGTCAAGGCTATCATTAAGTTTAAAGTCGACTGTAGCTTTGATTTTCATACCCATAACAAACTTGTTACCTTTTGGGTGAATTTTTTTCAACTACAGGCAATTTCTCAGGCAAGTTCACAGGCAAGTTCACACCCAACATCAAGGGCCCATCGAACATACTCAGGTGTAGCAGGTGTTGTGGGTTACGGCCCTTATTGACCTTACAATATGTCAGAACATTGTCTAACAGACAGTCAGTGACAAGACAGACAGACAGACAAACAAACAAACAAAAGCAGACACAGACAGTCTGTTACAAGCGTGACTGGTAAGTCACTCAGTTCATCAGAGAGAAAGAAAGCCAGTGACAGGACAGACAGATACAGAAAGACAGATGTATGGGCAGACAGACAGGGAGAGGCAGATAGCGAAACACACACTAGAATAGCACGAGGACATTTGAAATAAAAACAGACATTCCACGTTTAGGGGGAACAATGCAAATGGTGACAAAAAGACTTACCTGGAGTAAAGGATGCAGAAGGATTTGTATCACAAAACCGAATTGAAAACTTGTTCAAAAGGGTGTCTAAGAATTCCCCTCTTTGTTCTGGGGGATAAACTCGCTCAAAAAACTGCCTGAAACGGACAGGAAAACATTTGTTTATGTAAGCTAAGGTAAATCAACCAGAGTAAATTTCAAGCAACCTGAAGTACATACGACTGTGAAGCAGTAATTTCATACAAATGTTATTGAGCAGTACCTTGCTTACTTGGTGCTATTTTTTACGTCCCAGAATAAAATACCAACTTTATGATAATTATAGAGTTTAGCAAAATAAACTGGCAAACAAAATAAGATGGAAAATGAAAATGAGTTGGAAGAATTACAATCTTTTAGAAAGAGTTGATTGGACTAATGCACAGCTCTAAATGCAGTCAGGATTCAGAGGAAACCAGACATAGACAAACCTGCAACAATTATTTCATACATGTATGTACACAAACCTTAGAGCCACAGGCAGAAACATTCCTTTATAATTCTGCATATTGACAATTTCCTGTAGAACATCTCTCCTACCAAGAAGGCAAATCAGATGAGATTATAAGATAATAGCAATAGCAAGAAGCCCACTTCGTTATTACGGCCACTTTAGTCTGCCCCCCCCCCCCCCCCAAAAAAAAGCTCAGTCAGTTATTTTCTTATTTAACGAACCCCTTTAATACGGCCACCCCTCTAATAAAGCTGGATTTTTGTGGCCCATTGGTGACCGTATTAATGGGGTTCCACTGTATCAAAAAAGGTATCTTTAAAAGGATCAAGTCAGCTCACAGTTCTGCTGCAGGAACACTCTGTAGCAATAACAAAGTCAGGAGTTTCAGGTTTCTGGTTTTCGGTTTGACCATCTAAAGGGGTGTTTTCCTTATAAAGAAGTTCAGTTCAAAATGTTAACTAATGAAACCCCTGCAAAGTAATAAATTCATCACTGAAAGGAAATTTGATTTCATTCTTTTCTTCAATATTAATTTTCCCTTCCAAGAGTAAGAAAATGAAATAAAACTAACATCAAATTTCCATAAATTCATTTTTTGCATGCTCAGCCCATTTTGACCGCAAAAGAATATTAAAGGGGCTCAGTCACAGTATTTTGAGTTATTTTGGCCACATTCAAAATTACCTTTAAGTGTTAAGAAACCTGAAAATAACAGTTTAATAAGATAGAAAAACACCAAAAAGATAATGATAAACCATAAAAGAACAAGGATGGCTAAGGATGGAGAAGATTAACACAGATTGCAAATGACGAATTTGAAAAATTGAGGCTAAACTTTTCAATATGTGCAAACCAAGACTGAGCTCCTTTAAACAACTTGCTTACCAGCTACAAAGCATAGCACCTAACTATATCGCTAAAACAAAGTGTGTAAGCTTATCCAAATTTGACACAGGAACTCAGGAACTCGGGAAGCATGAAACAGGTGGGGCTGGAAAGAAGGAAGGAGGTGGGGGGGGGGGGGGGGGTTAGCCAAGAAAGCCTTCAGCCTCAAGCTGGGGAGATGCCTCAGACATCTGTACAAGCATTTCACTCACATGCTTACTTAATTGGTTCCCCCTCCCTCTGAAACAAACCCCTTGGCCCTGCAGCTATATGTACATGCAAGAGTATCCCCCTCCCCCCTGCCTAGTCCCTACCTTGTGTTGAGATATTCTCTAACTGACTTTCCATAAAGTGCTCCGGTACAGTTAATAAACTTTGCTATTTCTAAAACAGAGTCCTCCAACACATTGTGTCTCACTAAATAAATTATTCCCTGAAATAAACAAAGAAATACTGGTTACATGTCATTCTCTTGCTTTGTTTAATATGCGTACCGTATATACATTTAGTAAGTAATATTATATAACATGCCTTGATTGATAGTGCACGATAACTATTAAAATAGCAGTTAATTTTATGTACATTATGACTACTCCAGTGAAGACCACCGTTGGAAACATATTCTTTGCAAATTGACCCAGGTTTGTAACTTTAGAAAAGACTACAAAATCAGCCACCTATTAATCCAACAAAAAAAGATGCCTGCAAATACTGAAAACTGTGAGACAACAATGTAAACCAATAGCATTTGAGTGTTTATACAATAAAAATGTTCACAACCGCATCTCTTTGAGAGATTTAGAGAGAGATTTAGCATTAACATCCATAGGTTCATTTGCAAGTGTGTGCAGAATTTTGTTGGTTGATGTGGTCAGACTGTGAAACATTTCCACTGATCAATAAATACATGTACTGTAGCATCTTGCTTACACAGCAACACAATGAAGACCTTTCATGAACAAGTTAATTATGAGTAACATTATATGTATAAACTGAAAACAAAACTCTTATTACGAACACTAACCTGGTGAGGGTCAAAATTGAAAAGACAAGTCCCTTCATCCAACAACATATAAAGCTCCTTGAAGGAAATCTTTCCCTAGATGAAAAGTAATACCCCCAAAATTTACTATTGAGGAAGATCAATCACAATTCATTGTGAAATAAAAACATTATCTTTCGACCTGCGGACTTGACTACAACTACTGGGTAACCCTAAAGCCTGGAATCCGGAATCCAGAATCCAGAATCCGGAATGTGGAATCTACAAATCAAAGAAAACAAGTTCTTCAAATATGCAAAAACTATTTTGCATAGCTTTTGCCTGTAAAAAATAAGGGGCCAAATAAAAAAGACCTCAAACTCCGTCTGCTTCAAACTCTGTCTGCTTCTCGCTTGTGAACGGATCAGACCACATGTTGTTAAAAGATGCTAAATGACGGCCAGAAACTCACTGCAATAGCTTGTTGCTATTGTGCTACTCACTAGTCTTCTCAGAGCAGTTTGATCTAGACAAAAACCATGCTCTCACCAGGGCCAGGTTGAACAAAAGATGAATAACTTAGCCTACGTGCTAGTGAGCAGGCTCTCGTGTTTGGGCTGGGGGCGTGAATTGCGAAGCTGCAAGAAGGCACTTGCTCACATGCCAACGCAAAAACACACTAGACTCTAGAGACTGCTCAGACACTTATAGAGACAGATACTAGAGCCTGCTCGCAGGCTATGGGTAACTCTATCCACTCAAAAAATCACTAACCCTGACTGCATAGTGATTTACCCAATGTATAGCTTTATCCAGCTTTTGAGCAACCAGGCCAGATGTATAGCTAAGGGTTGTTCAGAACTAGTCAATAATTCTTTAACAATTACAATTTGAGGCTGAACTAAGGCCAAGAAAATAAGTAACGACAAAATAATTTTTCCCTATATTTATTTACTCTTCACCTTGGGCTGACACCTTGCCGTGGTGGTGAAGCTTGTGTGTCTCCATGACCCGGAGAGCTGTGCCGGCAGGGACTTTGCTCCCTGGCAGGTCTAACCATGCCGGATTGGTCGAAGGGTAGAGGCCAGACGAAGAACAGCCCCTGGTCCTCCAGGTTGGGGGTTGGGCGGCGGGCTGATAACCCGCTCCCAGAAAATGCTATTTATTACAGAAACCGAAGCTAGAACTACCACTGCACCCTATCGGGAAGCAGGGGTAAAAGATGTTAACACCCGGTTGGAACAACGTGCGAAGCAGCGAATGACGCATAAACCGCCGACGAAATTGCTGTCGCCAAAAGCGCGTGTGAAGATCGGGCAATGGAATGTTAGGACAATGTTTGAGACTGGTAAGTGCGCACAGGTGATCAAGGAGATGCAGAGGTATGGTATTAGTATTCTAGGAGTAAGTGAAATGAGATGGAACTCTTGTGGGAAGTTGAGGGTAGCTACAGGCGAAACTGTGCTATACTCAGGAATGGGTGAAGGTGAAAATCACGAGAGAGGAGTTGGCTTTATTCTGTCCAAAGAAGCTGCACAATGTCTGCTGGAATGGGAGCCAGTGTCTGAGAGGATAATCAGAGCCCGGTTCAACTCGAGGTGGCAGAAGGTTACCATCTTGCAATGCTATGCCCCAACAAATGAGGCAACGGAGGAGGTGAAGGATGATTTCTACGACCAGCTACAGATGGTTTTGGAGCAGGTGCCATGTAGAGATGTGAAGATCGTCATGGGAGATATGAATGCTAAGATGGGAATGGATAACACAGGCAGAGAGGAGGTGATGGGTAAACATGGAGCAAGAGCTGAGATGAATGAAAATGGTGAGAGATGGGCGGACTTTTGTCCGGCAAATGAACTGGTAATCGGTGGAACGCTGTTCCCCTATAAGGAGTGTCACAAGCGGACATGGAGGTCTCCTGATGGTGGTATTGTGAATCAGATCGACCACCTGGCATTTAGCAAGAGATGGAGGAGCTCACTGCAGGACGTCCGCGCGATGCGTGGAGCAGACGTTGGGTCAGACCACCACCTGCTGATGGCAAAAGTCAGGCTAAGGATTGCCAAAGTGAGAAAGGGGGATAGTGGCCGAGTGCGTTTTGAGGTCAGCAAGCTGAAAGATCTGGAGGTTAGGAACGCATTCAAGCTAGCACTGCATAACAGATTTGAGGGTCTGCAGCAGTTGATGGAGGAGGAGGAACTGTCAGTGGATGATGAATGGAGGCAGATTGAACAAGGTTATGTGGAGACCTGCGAGCAGGTGCTGGGTAGGGCAAAGGCAAACAGGAAGGAGTGGATCAGCAAGGAGACTTGGGAGTTAATCGAGCAGCGAAAGGTGGCAAAAAACACCATAAACATGGCCAGAACAAGAAACCAGAAGAGAGAGGCAAGTAAAAGATATCAAGAGTTAAATAGGGAGGTGAAGAGGAGGTGTAGGAGAGACAAGAGGGTGTATGTGGAAGCAGAAGCTGAGAGAGCTGAGGAGGCTGGAAAGAGAGGTGATGCAAGGACTTTGTACGAGATCACTAGAAAGCTAAGTGGGAGGATCCAGAATACTTGTAAGCCAGTGAGAAATGAGGCAGGCGTGTTGCTCAGGACAGCAGAGGAGGAGATGCACCGGTGGAGGGAGCACTTTCAAACAGTGCTTAACCATGAGGAGCCGATCAACCCGCCAGAGGTGGAGCCAAATGACGAGCTTAACATCAGGACAGGTCACGTTACACGTATTGAAATCAAGAATGCTATAAAGAAGTTAAAAAACGGGAAGGCTGCAGGATGTGACAATATTCCACCTGAGGCAATTAAGGCGGGAGGGGACACATCAGAGGAGGTTCTCCTGGGCCTCTGCAACAGGATATGGAATGAGGAGAAGATACCAGAGGAGTGGAGAAAAGGTCTGCTAATCAAGCTGCCCAAGAAAGGTGATTTGAGCTACTGTAAAAACTGGCGTGGCATTATGTTGCTGAACATGGCAAGTAAGGTGTTTTGCAGAGTGATCCTGGAGCGCATCAAGATTGCATTGGACGAAAAGCTGAGAGAGGAACAGGCGGGCTTTCGAGCAGGTCGAAGCTGCACGGATCAAATAGCAACACTGCGGATTATTATAGAACAGAGTATCGAGTGGCAGTCCTCCTTGTACATCAACTTTATCGATTTTGAGAAGGCCTTCGATAGTATCAGTAGAGATGTTTTGTGGAGGTTGTTGCGGCACTACGGGTTGCCTGACAAGATAGTCACCATCATCAGAGTTCTCTATGAGGATTTCTCCGCACAGGTGGTACACAATGGACAGAAGACTCAACCATTGGATATGAGGACGGGGGTAAGACAAGGCTGCCTGCTATCTCCCTTGCTGTTTCTGGTCGCCCTGGATTGGGTGACGAGGACAGCCTTTGACAGGAAAAGAGGTATTCAGTGGACCTTTACGACATCATTAGAAGATCTTGACTTTGCCGATGATCTGGCCCTACTGTCGCACAGAATACAGGATATGAGGGATAAGACACGAGCCTTGGAGGTACAAAGTGCGAAGGTAGGCCTGAAGATCAATGCCACCAAGACAAAGCTGATGCGTATTGGTACCAAACGTGATGTTGTGTCGGTAGCTGGGAAGTGGGTTGAGGAAGTGGATGATTTCACATACCTTGGGAGCATTGTAAGCAAGAAGGGAGGCACTGACGAGGACATTCAGGCACGAATTGGAAAGGCAAGACAGGAATTTGCGATGCTGAGACCAATATGGCGATCCACGGCACTAACAACCAAGACCAAGCTGAGAGTCTTTGGGACAAATGTGAAGGCGGTGCTCTTGTATGGTTCTGAAACTTGGAGGCTGACCAAGGGATTGGAGCAGAAGTTGCAAGTGTTTATCAATAAGAGCCTGAGGAACATCTTGCGGATTTGGTGGCCTAGAAAAATCAGCAACAAGGACCTTTGGAGTCAAACAGGGCAACGACCGATAGAGGAAGAGATAAGACAGAGAGCTTGGGGCTGGATCGGCCACACACTGAGGAAACCAGATGGACACGTAGTCAAGAGGGCACTAGAGTGGAACCCACAGGGGAAGCGAAAGAGAGGGAGACCCCAAAACAGCTGGAGGCGCACGAGAATGGCAGAGTTGGCGGCGAAGCATGTTACGTGGAATGAGGCAAAAGGCACTGCACAAAATAGGGTTAGGTGGCGTGCGCTAGTTGAGGACCTATGTTCCACTTAGGAACGAAGAGGATTAAGTAAGTAAGTAAGTATATTTATTTACTAAACATTGCTGGAGTGAATTATTCCTATCGACATTCATACATGTAATATCTGGATTCCGGAATCCAGATTCCGGTTCCGGATTTCCAATTCCATATTTTAGGGTTGCCCATAATTGCTGCTGTAAGAATTTATTTCTGATGTAGGATGCTATCATTTCTCCTATGACAGTATTCTTTTACTACCACCACACATATGCATACTTATAATCCATCAAATATTTTCGCTTGTGCATGATTGTTTTAAACACATCACATGACTGAATATTCCTCAGCTAAAACTAAGGAATATCCAAGTGATATTACCGAATTTTTAAACTCACGCGCGCTACAAAAAACGTTTGAAGGATAATAAACACAACAGCCTCCATTTGGCATGAAAATATGCCCGGACATTTGTCCTACAACATTATCTGTTCCTCAAAGCTAACAGTTTCCCTCGAGCTACACTCTTGGAAAACTGTTTGTTTTTCGGAGCAGATAATGTCTGTGGACAAACATCCAAGCATATTTCAGCGCTAAATGGAGGCTACTGTTTATATAATCCTCTTTGTTCCAAAGTGGCACATAAGCTAATTAAGCCCCCAGCTGCACTTAAATTTCAGCACATTGCTTACCTGACGTTTCCTGTGGTAAGCTGAAGCATAACCCCAAGTTGCTTTTGAAAGGCTGAAATGGAAGGGTGAAAAAAGATTAGTGATGAGCTTAGCCTTCTGGGTTGTTCTAACTGGTTGCATGTACTATAACCTCATACATGTATGCAATATATAAAAAAAAATTAAAAATTACCGCAAATTAATGTCGAAGAAAAGGTTGTTCGCACCGTCTTTAAGTCCGACACGACACTTCGGTCACACTTAGTGCGACCAAAGGACACCGT